>NW_015549684.1:23114-29576 GCF_001515605.1 Sinocyclocheilus anshuiensis | reverse complement strand
CCCTCGGTGGATGCATCAACATCACATTTGCATAGTGGGTCCAATATTGCATCATCATAATTATTTTTAAAAATCTATAAGTTGTGAAGCACAAAACTAGACATATATTGTATCTTTTAAAAGCTTAGAACCTCAGCTTTCGTAACAACCCCATCACTTTTGCATTTATGTTACATGAAAGAACATAATAAAGGTCTGAATTCGACCCCCCCTTGAGAAAATCATATGAATAATATTCAATTTCATATTTATATCACACAAACTCACCAAACATAGACGAGTCACATATCTAATGAAAGCTCTCACTCTCCAGAATATCAATATGCAGTTTTCACCGATCAAACACTTTACATTAACAAAATTATCAAAAGAATCACAAAGATGGAAATGACTCCTCTGAACAAGCAAACACATGAGTCATATTCCGATCACTACTTCCATGTGTAGCTACTAGCCTCAAATGCTATATCAGCTAATTCTTTAGGTTGTTTTCTTCTAAATGAGACTATTTTCACGTGTCTGTGAGCATGCATGGCCAAACGACACTGTAATATGTCTCAGATGTGCAGATCAAAACATGCGATGCAGCCAAAAACTTTTATTACCCTTAGTTTGGATGATCTTTGTTAGCCGCGATTGTTGATGACGTCATCACGTATTGCGTCATACGTCAATAAAGCTGACGACCGTAGCTATCCTTAGACAGGTTGATCAAGCTTCTAGAGCAGTGGTCGCCAACCCGAGCTCTGCTTTGTTTACAGTGGTAACCATAGAAACGCTATAGTGCGGTCGGTTCATAAGCAGTGTTGCCAAGTCCGCAGTTTTCCCGCGGAATAGGGCTACTTTAACACGGTTGCCGCGGGTTGTTGTTCATGTCCGCGGGTCGAAGCGACCCCAATAACGTGATATTTAGTCCCTGGAATGTGAATTTTACTGGAAGATTCCCGCCGAAAAACGTGTATTTTAGCCCGGGAATGCGATTTTTACAGGGGAACCCTCCTCGAAACGCGATTGGACTAGTTTTATTGCGAAAACCTGGCAACCATGTTCATAGGCGCCACCTGCTGTCAGAGAGTGCGTCTCATTCAGACCTGCTGTTTTCGTTTCGTGCAGATTTTTTATGTAGCAAATAAATAAATAACACCTAAAGTCAGACCATTCTGTTTTTGTTTTAAATCCTGAAATTAATCTAAATCAAATCAAAAACAACTGCCCGTGCAGATCATGATTAAAATGCAGTGGTTGCCTCTAATTTCAAATGGCTAGATATTTTTGTTTAAAGCCAGTTTGTTTGTTATAAAGCAAATAGCCAATAGCGACCCAATAACGTGATATTTAGCCCCTGGAATGTGAATTTTACTGGAAGATCCCCGCCCAATAACGTGATATTTTACCCCCGGAATGCGATTTTTACAGGGGAATCCCCCTCGAAACGCGATTGGACTAGTTTTATTGCGAAAACCTGGCAACCATGTTCATAGGCGCCACCTGCTGTCAGAGAGTGCGTCTCATTCAGACCTGCTGTTTTCGTTTCGTGCAGATTTTTTATGTAGCAAATAAATAAATAACACCTAAAGTCAGACCATTCTGTTTTTGTTTTAAATCCTGAAATTAATCTAAATCAAATCAAAAACAACTGCCCGTGCAGATCGTGATTAAAATGCAGTGGTTGCCTCTAATTTCAAATGGCTAGATATTTTTGTTTAAAGCCAGTTTGTTTGTTATAAAGCAAATAGCCAATAAATAAATTTGCTTAAAAATAAGTATCAGTATCAAAATCCAATTTGCTAGTAAACAAAATAAAAAGAAAGAAAAGAAAGAAAATCTGAATTCTGAATCAGCTATGATCGGCGCATCACTAATTCAAATACTAAGTAAAAGGCCTCAAATTTGAAGTACAATCTGGGATGTCTTTTTCTATCAACTCTTCATTAGGTAGATCTTGTCTTTCATAAAGGCCGAGGTCAGGGATCTTGGGCCTAAAAAGGTTGGTGACCACTGTTCTAGAGCAGTCTGAGCCTGAGATCTGTGGTTCCGAGCGGAGGGTGGTGGGCGGTTGGCGACACATTTCTTGTCCGATAATATGAATGCATTGAACCCACTGAAAATAGTTGCTACTTTTTTGTAAAGATAGCAGACAAAAAAAACAGGTACTAGGCTTAAAGACATTAGCAGGGAAAAAAAATTCGTGTACACTGTTAGGATTTAGAACAGTGCAGGTAAATAAGGAATATGAGTCGTTGGTGGTTGAAGTTTGGGCCGAATCACAAAGTATATGGGTGATACATTTTTATAACCCATGTGAAAGGTTAAGTAGAGAAACATTAGAGAGTATTGGGGGATTAGGAAATCATCAAATTATATGGTGTGGGGATTTTAATGCTCACAATAGGCTATGGGGAAGTGTACATACTGATCAGAATGGAAATGTAGTAGCAAAGTATATGGGTGATACATTTTTATAACCCATGTGAAAGGTTAAGTAGAGAAACATTAGAGAGTATTGGGGGATTAGGAAATCATAAAATGATATGGTGTGGGGATTTTAATGCTCACAATACGTTATGGGGAAGTGTACATACTGATCAGAATGGAAATGCAGTAGAAGAGATGTTGGAATGGAAAGAGTTAATATGCTTAAATGATGGTAGGAATACAAGGGTAGATGTTGCACAGGGAAGAATTTCAGCAATTGATTTGACTCTAGCATCTCAAAGTTTGGCAAGGAAGTGTGTATGGAGTGTTATGGAAGAAAGTACAGTAGGTAGTGACCATTTCCCAATAAGCTGTAAAATTGGAATAGACTTGGAACAAGTTGAAAGGGAAGAAAATCCTAGATGGAATCTTAAATCTGCTGACTGGGAAAAATTCCAAGAAATAAGGGAGACTAGAATGTTGACAATAGATATATCGATAGAAGATGTTGATGGAAATTGTGCCGAAAAACGGTTCATAACTCGACGCTTTTAACACAGTGCGCATTAGCGACATCTGGTGGCCAGACTTGGTTTCTCCACCAAATCTAACAACCGGAGGCTGCAGTTCTAGGACCGCAGTTAATCTAAAGATTCAATAGTACAGAAATATTTAGATCAGAAATATATATCAGTAACTCATATATATATATATATATATATATATATATATATATACAGATGGATCTAAAGATCCTGAAACAGGACGCACAGCAGCAGCAATATATGTTCCAAGGTTCAGGTATAGAATAGCAAAAAGAACATCTAATCACCTATCAGTTTATACAACAGAAATGATTGCCATATTATTGGCTCTTCAGTGGGTTGAAGACATTAATATACCTGAAGTAGTCATATGTTCAGACTCTTTTTCAGCACTATCAAGTTTAAAGAGTGGTAAATCTTCAACTAGACAAGACATTTTATCAGACATTTTACAAAGTTTGTTCAGAATACAAACAAAAACAATTATCTCTTTTGTATGGATACCTGCACATAATGAAGTGGTGGATCAAATAGCGAAAAAAAAACATTAAAACATCCAGACATAGAATTTAATGTTCCAATGAGTAAATTAGAAATAAAAGGGCTAATTAAAAAAGCATTAAAAGATATATGGCAAAGTAAATGGGATGGTGAGAATAAAGGACGGCATTTATATAATATTCAAAAAACTGTTGGAAATGAGAGGAGAATTTTGGGGAATAGAAAGGAAGACGGCATATCTCGCCTTAGAATTGGACACACTGCACTTAATCAATCATTATTTATAATAGGAAAACATGAGTCTGGACTTTGTGGTAAATGTGATCTTCCTGAAACAGTTGAACATATTTTAATAAAATGTAAAGGATATGACAACGAAAGAGTACAACTTACAGAAGCACTTCATATAGAAATAAATCAGATCTCACTTCAGAAATTGATAAATAAAGATGTGACTACAGAAATGTTTCACATATTATTTAAGTATCTCAAAGATACAGAGTTAATGAACAGGATTTAAAGAATCACTACAATTTATTATTATTATTTTTTTAGGTTTCCTTTAACGTCATTGCTCCATACTCCATCCTAGTAGGTGGCGGTAAATGCACCTAAAGCTGGTTTGCCAACCGCGATAAAACGTCAAAGAAGAAGAAGAAGAAGAAGATCTGTGGTTCCAAAGTTGAGGAGGCGGGGCCACTAAGCACGATTTCACGTGGTCACGTTCATCTGATGCAGATGAGTTAGGAGTTGAGTGCGAGTAGTCAGAGAGTTTGTATTGTGTTTTTTCGAGTTATTGCGTGCTTTTCATAACTGGTTGGAGCGATTTGTTTTTGGACAATGGCTTCAAGAACGGTTTTTGTTGGTGTGGAGGCTGTTTTGGAGGAGCTTGATCGACTGAGTGACACTGAAACTTGCAGCAATGATAGCTTCGACTCGGTCAGACAAGCTGCTTACGACGCTGGAGAAGATCCTTCCTGAGTTTGATTAAGTGCACATTTCGAACTTATAAACGTTGTATTTGTGCATTTCATGAGCAAAGGCATGCTATTATACAAATATGCATGTAACAGACATACAGAAATACATGTGCGTGCAAAAATATATGGTCACAACACAATGCACATTTGCACGCGATAATTCAAATAATCATGGGTGCTTTTGCTAAGCATGTGCTCATTTCTTTTTTGGCGCGCACATGTGCTAATATAATGTTGCATGTCTGTTGCATGCATATTTGTATTTTTGCACGCATTTGTTCATCAGTTGCATTGATACGTGTATTTTATTTGATTTGATTGACATCTGTTTCGTGTATACATGAAATGCATTCTACATGTTTCTGTTACTATCATATTTGAATCAGTTCTCATTTATTTTTGTATGCACATGTATTAGTGTATCTGTTATGTGGATTTGCAGATTATATTCTTGTATCCATGGCATGCATATGCAAGTTATTTTGGTGATTTTTATGTATTTATGTAATTTTATCATGCATTTCAGGATTATAATGTGGATTTATAATTTTATTTTGTTTTGCTGTCTAGATTCCAGTGTTGAAGAATTGCTGCCAAGCACCAGCAAGGAGGTTGTTTGCCTACCCCCCACCTCCAAGACCCCCACACCTTCTGCTGGTGATACTGTGAGGCCACAGCCAACCCCTGTGCTTGGTGCCATCTAGAAACTGTTTTAGAAAATGGCACACTGATGGACACTCTTGAGAAAGTTTGCAACCGATGAAAACTGTTGACAAAGCAACGAACAAAAACTAAAAGTTGGCCTCCATTTTTTTTCTATAGCAACTTATTTACATTTTTTATAGTTGTTATATTCTGTATATAGTTATTTTACATATTAGATTTTTATATTGTTTTTGCACTGCTTTTTGCACATTTTTCTCTATACATTTTATTTATTTTCTTGGAGTTTATTATCTTGTGCATAATAAAATGCAAGAACTACTACTTACTCACTCTCATTTTGCTTAGGTATATAATACACAACATGGGTCAAGTTAGGTGATAAAGTGTTGGATCATTCTCTTGTCAAGTGTAAAGCATAGTAAAAAGTGTTTTACAGGTAATAAGCCTGTTTTTGAATAATTTGTGTTTATGGATGAAAATGGGAGACTTCAGAAAAGACATTGCCTCCCTTCAGTTAAAGCTCAATAACTTTTGTGAAGAAGGTTATAAGAAGATAAATCTTTTTTTCTCTATTTACTGGAATATACAGGATTCAAAAGAATCCCCCCTGCAGGGAAATAAACCAAACAGGTCCTAAATTACAGGCTCTCAAAAAAAAACTATATTGAAAAATTAATAAAAACCTGACTTTTTATCTGTATTTATATACAATAAAATATATGCAATATTCCACCAGTGTTAAAATTGAGGGTTTTCTGTAAATTGAGACCATTTTTATCCTTTTACTCCAATGTATATGGATAAGGTGCTCGTTTAAATTCAAGTATGTTAAATTATTTCAGAAATAAAAAACGGAGACGGTAAAGACACCAATACCTCCTTTCAGTAAAATCTAAATATATTTTGTTTAGAAGGAGATATCCATTAGATTCTTTTTTCCTGTTTACTGCCACCTAGTGGAATCAAAAGAAACCTTCTGCAGGGACATAGATCATAAATTACAGATTTTTAAAAATAATAATAAAAATAAATATCAAAATATCACTTTTTATATGTGTTTATCATAAAATTGAGAATAAATACAATATATTATATGCAATATTCTACCACTGTGTTAAAATATAGAGGGTTTTCTGTAAAATGAGACCATTTTTATCAATTTACTCCAAAGTGTGTGGGTAGGGCGCTATTTTAAATTCAGATATGCCTAATTCTCTAAAAAACCCAAACTGAGTCGAAAAGAACACACGTTCATCAATTTGCACTGGCTACCAGTAGCTGCTCGAATATATTCAAGGCATTAATGTTTGCCTACAAAACCACCACTGGCTCTGCAACCCTTTACCTAAATTCAT
>NW_015549684.1:16349-21441 GCF_001515605.1 Sinocyclocheilus anshuiensis | reverse complement strand
CATTAACTGTTCCCTCCTGGTGGAATGACCTGCCCAAATCAATCCGAGCAGCTGAGTCCTTAGCCATATTCAAGAAACGACTAAAAACACATCTGTTCCACCTTTATTTTACCCTCTAACTCTTAACACTTTCTATTCTATTTTAATTCTACTTTATATTTATCTTCTCTTTTATTTATTTGTTTATTTAAAAAAAAAAAAAAAGCAAACAAACACTAGCTTTCAATTTTTTCTATTCTATTTACTTGTTTTTCTGTGTGTGTGTATGTATGTACCTTGCTACGTTTACTGTGTTAGGCTAACCGAGACTTGTCATTTGCACTTATATATTGTTGCTCTTTTGTTAGTTTTGACTGCTTTTATTGACCTCATTTGTAAGTCGCTTTGGATAAAAGCGTCTGCTAAATGACTAAATGTTAATGTAAATGTAATCTTGTGGAAGTTTGGTGTAGCAGCAGGGCACATTGATAATTGTTAGCTATTTTCTTAGTGGTTGATTTAGACCATGTGACTCTTGGGTTAGAGGTTAACCAGGAAATGATCGCAGTGTTCGGTATGCGGTTGTCCAATAAGTTCTTTACTCTGTTTCCTTTGCGTTTTGTACCTTGGAAAGGCTTTGCCTGTAAGTCTATTACTTTTCTTCAGTGTTTGTAATAATGTATATGCACATATAAATGTGAAATTCATAAGTTAGAGTTTAAAACTATTACTCTTCGGTGATAATACTAAGCAGAGCATGAATGTAGCCCTTTGTTATGTTTGTTCAGATAACATTGTAAATTCATTTGCATTTATTTTTTAACTCTCTGTAACAAAATGTTTGTAATATTTTTATGTTTCAGTTTTACAAAAAAAGAAAAGAATAAGAAACGGAAGAGGAAAGAACCTAACAGTAAAACGTTCAACTAGGGATGTAACGATTCTTCTGACTGTTCCCCTTTAATATGCATTATACAGAGGCAAGATGAAAAGAAAAAATACCATCTAAACTTTTCTAAAGACAGTAAGTTCCCCTCAGACATGCATTCATATAAACTCCTACCCCTAAATGAATCGCGATTTGTTTAGCATCTCAACCGATTTGAATCGTCACATATTTGAATCGATTTTCAACCGGCTCGCAGTTAATCGTTACATCCCTACGTTCAACTTTACTCCTGCGTCTGCCCCTTTTCTGACTTCTGACTGTTAGCTATCTGTCAGTGTCGCGTAGATGGAACACGCATCTAGGACAGAATACTATGTTACAGTTTAAAGTTGAATATATTAATATTAATAGCGTGAGCCTGAGAGTCTTATGTTTATTTGACAGTGATTTCACATTTCTCATTTGTATGAAGGCTAAATTCAAATAAAAGGTGACCATTAATTTATTTGTGCCATTTTTTTTATTTTTTATTATATAGTTTTATAGGAGGAGATTTAATAGACTTGGCAAATTAATTCAGAATTTCAGAAGTTTGTAAGTACTGCTGAAACTACCGAACATGCGTCAGCACGCGCATGCGTCGTGATACTCTGTACACAATGCTGGCGAGCCGTAGCAGACATGATGAGAAGGAGAAGAATTGTTGAATAACATCATTACTTTTTGTGCACAAAGAAAATAAAAATAATCTTGTAGCTTCGTAAAATTACAGTTGAACCCCTTATGTCACATGGACTATTTTACTGATGTCACTGGCAAATTTTTATTTTTCTTACGTTTTATCATTCCGAACGTATAGCGGTAGCTGGATGCCTTTGCCCATATCAGGGATTTCCTGGAGCGTCAGGAGTTCTGTTTCTTCTATTATACATAGGGTTGGGTACCGAAACCCGGTACCAATATGGCACCGGTACCTATGTAACTGGTATGTACTAGAACCGAATCCGAACGCAGATTTCAGTGCCTCATTTCGCTGCCATGCCTGAGCGATCAATTGAAATATTTGTCCTCTGGTTCTCCGAAATGGACGTAAGAAGCATCATCACTGGCACCGCACGTGAAAAATAATTTTCCGACTGAGAAAATGCACGTGAACTCAAGTTGGAAAGCTCTTATACTACAAATCCAACACATCTTTGTAGTAACGAGAGTGTCCATGTTGTTTTCACATTCCGACTTAAAAGCACAACTCAGGAAATGAGAGCATCCGAGGAGTGTGTGAATGCAGTAATTACACTTGCTCTGATGGAAGCAGGTAGCCTTCCGTTAACTAAGCTAAACATGCTTAAATTAAAATGCCTAAAGCTAAACTTCTCTTGTATTCACATTTCTAAACCTGTTGTCCAACAAAAGAGAAAATTATAACCTTTTTACTCCACAACACCAGTCAAATGCTTCCTTTTGTGATCTGATGAGGCTCCTTGTCACAGAATGAGGCAGAAAATATGTTCCATATGCTACTTTAAAAAGAATACATCGATTAGCAATAGATTATAAATTAGGGTGACCATACGTCCTCTTTTCCCCTGTAGGGTATCACAGCGAATCAGACACTTTAAGATTTGATCAGATTGGTGTTGAACAACCCAAAGAGCCAAATTCCACAAAGGGGCCCATCTCATCCAGGATGAGACAACAGGACGTTCATAAATCAGTTTCTGGCGCCACGAGTCTGAAGTGAGCCTAACAAACTAGCAGTCTCAAACAGCTTTCAACATAAAACAAAATAACACTTATTGCCAATTCCAAGGAGATTGTAAATTTGGGGCAAGTAACAAAGATTAATGGTCAAAGACACAGCATATCATGACCATCACATGATGAAAATCATTAGTAGAAACTGCGTTGGGCGGTCTCCCCCGCCTAAGAGGACAAAGACCACTGAGATTCCTTAGGAGACTGTTAACCTCTAGTCTTCACAGAACATGTTCTATGATCACACTTATGTTAATGGAACAGAAACGGTCTTTTACAGATGTGCACCAAAATGAACTCAAAAGGGCTTATAAACTAATATCAATCCATTGCTTAACTCCATATCATGTATGTAACCCACACATTGGACAATCACAATAGCAAATACTTAAACTAATAACAAAACAGTAGCTGATTCAGAAGCGCCAGATTGTCATAGTTTTTTGTTAATTTGTTGCAAAAAACACTAATGAATTGAATATGAATTGAACCGTGAGCTAACTGCATTGTTGCATCCCTAGTGGCCACTGTGTATTAGAGAAAATAATATTTTCATAATGAAATTTTGTTGAAAAGTTAAGATTTTTTTGTGATTTTTTTTATTTATTTATTTTGTATTTACTTTTTTTACATAAAAAAACAGGTTTATTTTCACAACCTTCTTTGATCATATTTTCTTAAGCAGGGTAATTTAAATTTAATTTTGTATTGTAATTTTTATAATTTCTATTTTATTAATCAAAATACAATGCCCACAATAATATTCATTATTGGGCTGCCGAAACTCAGAACACGTGCATGTTGAGGGGCGAGCTGAGAAGCCTACTAATGTTTTCATCCGTTTGCAACAAAACTTTATAGTTTTTATTTTAATTCATTATTATCAATTCATGCTTCACCTAATTTCATCATAACATGGGCCTGGCCTACAGGAAATAATTTTAAAGTTTATGTTTAATCTGTTTAATATTGTGTTGGTCATATTATACAATGATTTATTGCTTGTCTTTGTTGAATAATATAGAAGATAAAGAGCTTTAAAAAAATTGCATATTAAATCACAATCGTAATATTGGTTAAAAAAAAAAAAAATCGCAATTACATTATTTTCCAAAATCGTTCAGCCCTAGTAAGAATGCGAGAAAGAGAGCTCAGTCCAGTGTTCGCCAATATAAGAGGCGGCTTTTGTGTGTGTGTGTGTGTGTGTGTGTGCGCGCGCAGCACAGAAAACAGCACGCGAGTGCAGAAGCGAATTCTATTTCGTCTTCTTGCAGTTGAATCTTTTGAAATCACAATAAATGCGCATACAGAAATCGAGAAGCAGAATCGAAATGTAATTTTATAACAAGTAATTCGATTCCTGACCTTATGCATCTAATCTGATTTCCGAAATTGGAATAGCTTTTCGATTCCCAACCCTTCTACTAAATTATTTAATTCTTGCAAGCAAAAAGACCTGTATGGTGACTATGGGGCTAAGTAAAATATTTTTTGCAATTTACTAGGTTTATCATTTGTCATTTTCATTTTCAGTCATGTCGATAATCGTCTGTTACCTGACTGTTGACATCGACGTTACGAGACATCGTCTATATATGATAATATCGTCATATCGCCCAGCGCTAATTCCATGTTTTATAGGCAACCTCTGTCATGCTAATTCAGATGAGCACAGTTGGTTTTAAATTAATCTAGTTTATTTTAGTTAGGAGTTAGTAATCTGTACTTAATCTGTTTTTCCGAAAGCCATTTTTAAACCTTGATTAACTATTCTAGATTATGCCTACTCCTGTCTTAATTTAAACCCTGTCTGGGAAACCGCCCCAGAATTTACCTCAGAAGAAGAATGCAATGCAATGCGATGCGATTCGATTCGATGCACAGCTTGATCCAGTGGAAGATATCAATCAGATGAGTTAGATTATTTGCGTTAGTTACGTTATTGTGTATGATTTTCAGTGTTTATCTAAAAGTGCTCTTTTCCTTTAAAACTAGACAAAAAGCCATATGTGTTGACTGTGAAATACAGTAGACTTTAATAATATGCATTTATGGTAATTACTACATTTTCGTGTCAATCCATGATCATATTTACAGCAAACAATGCGCAGTTACTTTAATTATTCGCTTGCAGCACAGCAATAGACTCTGTGCCGAATCGACCTCTGCACTGCTGCAGACGCACCGCTCCTGGACGCACTGCTGGACCGTAACCGTGTGCAGTGAACGCTTTATTAATCCGTTAACATGAGCGTGGAAAAAATATGCACCGCAAACGCACTGCAAACGGAGTGTGTGTGTGTGAACTTGGCATTATGTGTGTGCGCTGCCAGTGTGCATGAGCGCTCAGTCTCCAGGAGAGCGCGCGAGTGCTGAATGGTTTAAACACCGGCAAGAATTAAAAAGAAATGCAATTTATAAACTTTAGTGACAATGCGACACTGCCTCGATTGTGCAAGTGACAATTCC
>NW_015549684.1:15337-16241 GCF_001515605.1 Sinocyclocheilus anshuiensis | reverse complement strand
TTTAATAATATGCATTTATGGTGTAATTACTACATTTTAGTGTCAATCCATGTTCATATTTACTGCAAAAAATGCTTTAAAGCAAACATAGACTCGGTGCGGAAACGATCTCTGCACTGCTGCAAACGCACCACTCGTGGAACGCACTGCTGGACTGCTACCATGTGCGTGCTTTATTAATCTGTTAACATGAGCGCGGAAAAAATACACCCCACATACGCACTGCAAACGGAGTAATGTGAACCTGGCATTATGTGTGTGCGCTGCAAGTGTGCATGAGCACACTGTCTCCAGGAGAGCGCGCAAGCGCTGAATGGTTAAACACTGGTAAGAATTTAAAAGTAATGCAATTTATAAACTTTAGTGACGATGTGACACTGCCTCGATTGTGCAAGTGACAATTCCTGTGTCAACTGTGCAGCTCGCTTATAGACAACAGAGAGAAAACTTCCTCGTTGTATGTGGTGATTTGAAGCCAATTGCTATTTTGAGAGAGAAAGAGAGCGCGCGCATATTACTTTATAAGTTATTTAAAGATTTAGAAGAAATATGAGTACCTCACCTTCAGCATTATAATTATTTCACCCGCGCCGGATAGAGACTGAGACGGTGCCACTGCATGTCATGCCAAACCTCTCATGGCAGCGTCATCAGTTTGAGATCGTTTTTTTGAGATCGGCCTTTTAGAGACCGCCGATCAATCATCCCAACGTGATTATTGGCCGATAGTGATCGGTAGCCGATCAATCGGAGCACCCCTAGTTATTAACATAACGTGATGCATTTTTCGTGATGCAATTTTCGGTGCATCCCTACTTACACCCCCTACTTGTTTACAAATCCGAAGTAAGTCCATACATCCGATTTAAACGCGGACGGGGCTTTCCTGATAACTTTCCATGAT
>NW_015549684.1:12594-15327 GCF_001515605.1 Sinocyclocheilus anshuiensis | reverse complement strand
TGGATCGATACAGTATTGCCGCGGAAAATATCGCGATACTATGCTGTATCGATTTTTTCCCCCACCCCTATAATTTATGATGATTACCAAAACATTTGATAGAGAAAAAGGACAACAACAAAAAAGAGCGCCAAGCGTCCCACAGGTGGGACGGTGACAGTTAAGGTTAATTATTTTCAACAACTTTGTTTGTTTGTTTTTTTACCAACATTAGTTACCCTAGTACTCTGCTGTGGTATTGGGAATTGTGAAATTTTGCTGGTCTCTAAAATGTAAATGTCATGGCAACCTTATACAGAAAATACATATTTCATAAATATCACTATCTTTAAATAAACCACTCATATAACATTGTGGACATATGGCCCACTCATAATCGTGTTAAATAATCGTGATTACAATATTGACCAAAATAATCAGGATTATGATTTTTGCCATAATCTAGCAGCCCTAAAACTCTAGTCTACCACATCCAGTTCTCAAAAGTCTCGTGAGCAAACGTTCTGTATGTATGTGTTTTATGACCTTACTTTAGTAACTTAAAAATTTTTTTTTTTTTACTAACCACGCATAAACATTGTTTGCTCAAAAGGAGAGTTAAAGCTTTGTAAGCCTAATGTACCACAAACAGTCATTAAAGATGAATGAAGAATAAATACCACTCAGTTCAGATGATACTCCTCCAGATATTCCTGCTTGCTTCAAAACTTAGTCACGACTGTGAGGATGAGAATATTACAGGTCTTTATTGACCTGATCCAAAAACAGTATTTCTCTGTTTACAGAAACTACATATGATGTTATAGAAGTGAAGCCACTGCGCCGTCATATTGCTATTCCCTAGTGCTCCCATATATTCTGTTGAATTAACAGTAAATTGTACCATTTTTATGAGAAACCCACCAAATGATTCATCTTTTTTTAAATCTTAAGTATTCCTAAACGTTCTTAAAACACAAACGTGCTTCATGTAAAAGGTTTTATTAAGATTTTAATGTTGGGAATTTCCCCTGCCTATTAAAAAAATAAAATTAAGTATCATATTCATTACAGTATCAAACATCAGATAAACATGATGAACATCAGATTGCACTGTATTTTATTTATGTTCATTTTTACTCTTAACAGTTTTAATTAATTTTAAATCAATTTTGGAATCATTTTATAATTTTGAAATTCCTTGTTTTTATCATTGTGATTATTTTTTATGATTATTTGAATTCCTTATATATGTAAAGAAAGTTGAATTACCATTGTGTATGAAATGAGCTATATAAATACATTCCTTACATTAATAATTATTTCAACATAAATGCATAACATTTCACTCCTATGGAAACTGTAATGCTAGAATTTGCACGTCTTCCCTTGTTCAGTCAGTGTCAAAGAGAGCAGATCACAGTATTCTCATATTTCCCTTTAGAGCAGCAGCAGCGAGCATGTAAGGACATTATATTAAATTCGACTAAATAATGACTAGTTGTTGGCTAATATATTATTAGATTTTTGGCTGAGAATCAACCTGTCATTGAAACAAATGCTGCTAGCATAGCTGTTCTGACAGGAAAAGAATGACATGAAACACCATTGTTAGAGCGTTTCTGATCACTGAGAAAAATCTGTGCTTTCCACAGCAGCTTCTGCTACAACCCTCCCTTCTCTCCAAGAACTGTACTCATCCAGAGTGTGTAAAGAGCACTAGTGTGTGCAGGAGTGGAGAAAGACTGCATGGTTTGGGGAATTAAAGGTGGAGACATTGATAAATACACTCTACTCATCTCCAGTGCAGATTCTGGATAGATACTCATTACTTGTGTCATGCGTTTGATTCCTGATCTTAGAGAAGAGCAGAGCGTTGAACTGAAAACCTCTGAGCAGATCAGTGAAGTTCATCCTCTGGGATCACAAGGAAGCAGATGAGATTCTGTTGTTCTGAATTAATTTCATCAGCTTTGTCTCAGATCATCTCTCCAGAGCTTCAAGAAGTAAAGCTTCATCCTTAGGTCTGAGCGCCTCTGTTACTATATATTGTATTATATTTATGCATTTAGCAGACACTTTTATCCAAAGCAACTTACAGTGCATTCAGGTTATACATTTTTTTACCATCGAAAAAACACCAAATACTGTACACAACGACAAAACATCCATAAAAATCAACAAAACCTAAATAAATGATTTAATTAATGAATAAATAACAAAAAAGATCATCTTTATTCCGGCTGAACTCTTTCTGCTGGTTATGTAAAGCTGTGGTGAGATGGAGACAGTAATCATTTCAGTTTATTCTGTAAAAACTGTGTTGTTTAAAACTCATAGAAATTGTTCTTCATGAAGCCTCTTGTTGTGAATGAAACATCAAACTGACTAGACCAAACTCTTTGAAATATGATTATGAAATCTAAACCGTAGACAGACAGAAATCTCATTCAATGTCAGTCATATCAGAATCAGAATCAGAATGAGCTTTTATTACCAGGTATGTTTGCACATACGAGGAATTTGTTTTCGTGACAGAAGCTTCCACAGTGCAACAGAATGACAGCGACAGAACAAAAAAACACAGATAATAAAAAATAAAAAATAGAACAAGTAAATAAGGAATAAAAATATACAAATCGACAATTGTATGTACAGGTATATAACAATAGACAGTTCTATGTACAGGTATATTATGTGCAAATTGAAATGTGTTCCACAGTTATTGTCAAGTGTTCATGAGATGGATGGCCT
>NW_015549684.1:1194-3975 GCF_001515605.1 Sinocyclocheilus anshuiensis | reverse complement strand
GCGAGTCAGCAAAGCTTTCGGACGCAGCGTTGAGTCTAATGAGGAGAGGTGAGCAATTCACGGCATTTCAAACATGAAACACATTTTACACAGTTTGTTCATGCAACAATACATGAGGTCGTTTCTGCCTTGTTTTCATCGAGTACATCTCTGTTTGTGTGTTTGCTGACATAAACACTTATAACAGCAGACAACAGGCATGTGAGGGAAGACCTGAGAGATTTTGTGGTTTTGTATGTTCGTCTGAATGACTGTTGTTTGGAGGGATGCTGCTGTTACTGAATGGCTCGTAAGGGAAATGGAGTACGAACCGATATCAGTATTATTGCTGCTGCTATTTTTTTTCCACCCGCTGTATTTTAGGCATTTCAAATTAGTCGTTTTGCGTTAAATTTAGTTTTAGGTTTGATATTCGCTGGATAACAACGCATGTCGCTTAAGGGACCGTCTACAAATTCCAGCCACAGTCAAAAAAAAAGAAAAAGTAAACTGCATCTAATCAAAGCATTCTTAGGTATAAATATGCAGATAATGCGCCTTAGCGGTTTTGATTGAATGTTTCATGTCAATATAAAATAACTGCATATTGTTAAAACTAAGTGTGGTATTGATATCTTTGTAAGACTGTCAACTCTATGGAACAAGGGTAGGGGAAAGGATATCCGATGAATATTGAACCTAAAACTTACCACGCGTTACATGGTTAAAATTAAGTATAGATACTGCTTAATATTTCATATTGTGTCACGTGGGACATTTTAAGTCTATACATATTAATATATTTATAATAGCCTATATACACAGGAAACATTAAAATTCTGTTTTGTGGTAGGCTACTGTAGGTTTCACTTTCTACACACTTTCTGCTAAAACATCAATAGAAATGTTGACACTAGAAAGACAGACAACAGAAATGCATTGAATGTGTGAATTGCCACATATGTGAGTGCAGTGTTATTGAATGAGCATAGCTGAAATCTGCAAAGACTGAGTTTATTAAAGAGGACAGAGAGAAGATGAGAGATCCAGAACCCTGCAGAACCAAACACACTGAAGATACTGGAGAACAAATAGGTTGGTGTTTATTCTTCATTCATCAACAAAATTTCTGTTAGATAACAGTGTAGCTGATCCAACATATTTAATATTTTTCCCTAAAGAAACATGGGATTTGTGTCTATAATGTTTTAAAAATGATAATTTGAAGATCAATGTACTTCCTTCATGGAAAGTAGATCATCTTCAGATCCAGCACTTTCACATCTGATGCTGTGTCTTCACCAAATGAGACACGATAATGCATCAAGCAGTAAAATATCAAAACCAGCAGATTCAACTGTGAGATTCAGATCAACTCAAAGATGGGAGTTCCTCTCCAAAGAACAATGTCACAATTTTTTATTCTTGTATGTCTTTTTGCTAATAAATTATATCATTCTGCTTATGAGTGTTATATAATGTATATATAATGCTCAGTTGTCATTACTGATCATCAAACAGTAAAATAAAATGAAAAACTTCACTCTCTGCTCTTGTATGAATGACTTTAGTAGCTTTAATGTGCATTAAAGGTTATTTACATTTGGTTCATTTATTCTGTTTCTTTTGTAGGCTATTATTTACCTGAATACTGTTAGACCTTAATTGGCCTGTTTTTTTTTTTTGTTTTTTTTTACTAATAGTAATTTGTTCAAACGTGCCGTTTATTTGCTAAAGACTTTTACATTTCAGAATTTAAAGCCACGGAGTTTTTCAGTAAAAAAACAAAACAAAGTACCAGATCAATAAGCCATATTTTAAGAGTAGTAACACCATTTCATTAGTTTCCTTGTTTACTTGGCTAATATTTGTATTTGCTTTTAAAATGTTACCTTGTTATTAACACATTGTTATCTTTATACTTTTTAGATTTATTAACATTTGTCTGTTAAACATGATTGTGTCTATGCTTTTTCCCAGAAATGCATGTTATTGTGCAAGGGGTAGTTGCATGGAGTATCAGTGGAGCGACAGAAAGCTCTGAGATTTCATTATAACGATCTTCATTTGTGTTCTGATGATGAACGAAAGACTTGCGGGTTTGGAACGACATGAGGGTGAGTAATTGATGACAGATTTGGGTGAACCAAACTTTTAACCTCTTTTACCCGGAGTGTTCAAAGACATTGAGTATGTTTACATGGACAACAATCTTATTTTAACACGATTAAGACAATACTCTGAGAATCTACCATGTAAACAGATTTTTGATTAACTTAATCCTGCTTAAGTCATATTTGAAGTAGACAGAAATTTAATTAAGACATGTGGAGTATTCCTCTTTTAGTTGCATTACTGAAGTGCAGTATAGACATGTAAACACCTTAATCAAATTATTACCGTCGTGTTGGACTTTTCGCCACATTTTGCGACAGGATACACACACGGCAGTGGTGAACCGTTTGACGGCAAATAAAAGAGCTTCAACACCGCCATCGTCTGTATGCACATACAAATAATTTACTGCAATTGAAGCTTTGTGGTGTATTCAGGGCCGTTTCTAGGCATAGGCGAGCTAGGCGGTCGCCTAGGGCGCCACCAGCTGAAGGGGCGCCAATGAGCGCATGTACTGGCACTTTTAGCAGGGTTGTGATAAAGAGTGGCACGGTCACCCTGAAATATGACTGCCCCCACTAGATCCCCCAATATTATTGGGCTAGAGTACTGTCAATCTGACGATGCCTGTATGCCACTAGATCAGAGTGCTGTCAATTGCTGCCTGATTGTTGCAAGCAACGTTTG
>NW_015549684.1:0-731 GCF_001515605.1 Sinocyclocheilus anshuiensis | reverse complement strand
TTCAATAGTACTTCAGAAGTATTGCAGTAAAATGGCAATAATGCCCTTTTTTTGTGTCCAAAAAACAGAATTTTTCTAGAAATAACAAAAACTGCAGTATTACTTTTTTTTAAAACTGCAGTAATTTTTTGTAAGGGGCTCTTTAACAAAATTGGTCCTTCGATCTGCTGCAGAAGAGTCATGGAGAGGTGGCACAACAGATGCTGCCAGAATTTCTCCCTCCCCATCTGACAGAGCTTCCAGTCCTGTGAGTCAGTATTCATGGCACGTGGACAATGAGTGGTCCCCGGCTGCCTTTGACGGAGAGCATTTCTATGAAAGACAGCATGTGAGAGTACCTTCACAGTCTAGAGCTCCCTTGCCCTCTACTCAACCTGCTCAGTTTTCACCATTTCACCCACCTTGGGAAGAAACTGGGTTTCAATCATCTCCACAAACTGTCGTTAACACTTCAGGCAGGCCTTCTCAACCTCTGGTGCACTCTGAGTCTCTTCCAATGCCACTTCCTCACTCATCTACCACCAGGCAGTCATTGCAGTTGGCCAGTACAGTCGCTGCACCAGTAACCTCGGTTCCTTCCTTCCATAAAGGGGATTATAGCTCATTACCTACCCCCAAGCAGAATGTGAGCTATACAGATCATTCTGTTCTGCCCAGCCACCCAGAGAAGAATGCTGAGCAGCCGCAAAGAGTCAAGTCAAGTCAAGTCTGCTTTATTGTCAATTCTTCCA
>NW_015549683.1:561630-562000 GCF_001515605.1 Sinocyclocheilus anshuiensis | reverse complement strand
TGTCTATCTCTTTCTATCTATCTATCTATCTCTTTCTTTCTTTCTATCTATCTCTCTTTTTTTCTTTCACTCTATCTATCTATCTGTCTGTCTGTCTGTCTGTCTGTCTGTCTGTCTGTCTGTCTGTCTGTCTATCTATCTCTTTCTATCTATCTATCTATCGTTCTATCTCTTTCTTTCATTCTTTCTTTGTATCTATCTATCTATCGCTTTCTTTCTTTCACTCATTCTTTCTATCTATCTATCTCTTTCTTTCTTTCTTTCTTTGTTTCTTTCTATCTATCTCTTTCTATCTCTTTCTTTCACTCTATCTATTTATCTATCTATCTATCGTTCTATCTATCTATCTATCTATCTATCTATCTATCTA
>NW_015549683.1:557820-558580 GCF_001515605.1 Sinocyclocheilus anshuiensis | reverse complement strand
CTGTCTGTCTGTCTGTCTGTCTATCTATCATCTATCTATCTCTCTATCTATCTGTCTGTCTGTCTGTCTATCTACTATCTATTATCTATCTATCTATCGTTCTATCTCTTTCTTTCATTCTTTCTTTGTATCTATCTATCTACTTTCTTTCATCTTTCACTCATTCTTTCTATCTATCTATCTCTTTCTTTCTTTCTTTCTTTGTTTCTTTCTATCTATCTCTTTCTATCTCTTTCTTTCACTCTATCTATTTATCTATCTATCTATCTATCTATCTATCTATCTATCTATCTATCTATCTATCTATCTATCTATCTCTTTCTTTCACTCTATCTATCTGTCTGTCTGTCTATCTATCTATCTCTTTCTATCTATCTATCTATCTATCTATCTATCTATCGCTTTCTTTTTTCACTCTATCTATTTATCTATCTATCTATCGTTCTATCTCTTTCTTTCTTTCTTTCTATCTATCTATCTATCACTTTCTTTCATTCTTTCTATCTATCTATCTCTTTCTTTCTATCTATCTATCTATCTATCTATCTATCTATCTATCTATCTACCTATCTATCTATCTATCTATCTATCTATCTATCTATCTATCTATCTATCTATCTATCTATCTATCTATCTATCTATCTATCTATCTATCTATCTATCTATCTATCTATCTATCTATCTATCTATCTATCTATCTATCTATCTATCTATCTATCTATCTATCTATCTATCTATCTATCTATCTATCTATCTATCT
>NW_015549683.1:550776-557630 GCF_001515605.1 Sinocyclocheilus anshuiensis | reverse complement strand
ATCTATCCATCTATCTATCTACATATCTATCTATCTATCTATCTATCTATCTATGATCTGACTATTTCTATCTGTCTATCTATCTATCTATCTATCTATCTATCTACCTATCTATCTATCTATCATAATTTAATCTCTCAGTGTTTCACTTTAAATCTTCTAGCTTTAAAAAGAGTACTTTCTTTTTCATAGTTGAAAAATAAGTGTTCTATAAATAAATAAGTGTGATTTCCCGAGAACAATAAGGCATGACATCTGCTATTTTGGAGTGTACAGTGAGAGTTTGTGAGATTGCCCGAGTGATCTGTCACTCACATCGCGAGGATGAAACAGAGGAAAAAAGAAAAAAAATAGTTACAAGATGGCGACCAACAACTGCCTGAACACTGGAAAACAATAGAGACAGCGCAGTAAGGCAGAGTTTATTTATTTACCGTTTGCCTTTTCTTTTTCATGTCGAGTCAAACCGGGGGACAGTAGTTGGTTTAATACTTTTTAAGCAGATTGGGAAGAAAGTGAGTTTATAATGCTTTGTTTGAGGGCTAGTTAGCAGGCAGGCTAAGCTACATCCGTAGCTGTAATGTAACTGTGAGGATCAGCTGTTAGCCGCACTGCTACTTTAAAAGTTACTTTTACTAGTAAAACTCACTCGTAACGCTCAGATTTGGTGTTTTTGGGCTGAATGGATGTAATGTATGTGCTTTTATCCATCACTTTCTAACCTTTCGTCGATAGGTTTTATTTCAAGTGCGTCTTTTGTCAACTTCTATTGTGAGGCGAAAAAATTGCTCGTTTATTTTTAACCTGTTGCTAAAAAGTTTCGCGACAAGAGAGAAAAATCGATTTAATTACGTGGCGTATCGCGTATATAAACGGGAGGTAAATATTTAAGAGTTTTATGTTTTCAAAAAGAGATTTCTTAAGTAAAAGTTTTGACTCAATTATATAAATGTATAAAAACAAATGTAACTTTTAAGATGCAAAAGTTATTAATGTTAGGCAACGCTTTCATTCATTAAATCGTAGTTTTTACTTCATTCTGGTTTGTGTCAGGACTCCCGGCTTGAATACAGTTATATAAGGAAGATTGTTCAGTGATTTCTGTTTGTTCGTTTGTGTCGTTTAGTTAAAAGGAAACTTTTGAGTTTTTACGTTTGGACTCTTTTCTGAATATAAGCGCACAAATCTGAACTATGTGCCATTTCTTTTGTTGTACAAGGAGGCATAGTGATAAAAATGGAGGCAGTTGAGTGTGTTTTGTAAAGACACACACACGCTCGGAAACAGCACGATCAGTCCTGTGAGTTGTGCTGGACTCTGGAGACTCGAGTGAGTTTATAAACGCGGTTCTTCTGGATGATGGCGGATTTCGTGGTGCCGCGGCACAGCGCGGTGATGGAGCGGCTGCGGCGGCGCATCGAGCTCTTCCGGCGGCATCACACCGGCTGTGAGAACCGCTATGACAGCACGGCCATGGAGCGGCTGGAGATGGACAGACAGCAGACGTTCGCGCTGCATCAGCGCTGCCTGCAGACCAAGGCCAAGCGCCCAAACAAGCACCGGCAGCCGGCGGCGGCGAGTGCGGACCCCGCGGGGCAGAGAGGCACGGGCGGTGGCGGGGGAACCGGCGCGGAGCTCGCGGACGGAGCGAGCGGGACAGCCGGGGAGCAGAGCAGAAACAGCACGCTGATCGCGGTGAGTCTATGGGAAACGAGTCACGCCTGAGAGATTGTAGGTTCAAACCTCACGTGTGTTGATTTAGAAACCGTTACCATTGAGCTTACTACTCCAGGAGGACTTGCGAGTTACTTTGGATCTCCGGTTACACTCTATTTTAAGGTGCCCTTGTTACAGTGTAATTATACATTTTAAGTACTGAGTAGTATTAATTAACTACATGTACTTAGTATATGGTTAGGGGTTGGCTTAGGGCTACTTGCATGTAATTATGCATAATTTATTGTTATTATAATAGTAAGTACATGTAACGTGTAACAAGGACACCTTAAAATAAAGTGTTACCGGATCTCCTAAAAGACAATAGGGAAGCAGACGGTAGTCTAGAAACCTGAAAATGCAGTAAGGTGCTTGAATGCACGTGCTGATCTCTGAGCATAGGTAAGTTTGAGGTGCTTCGGCAGCTGTGTGTGTGTGTTACAGCATCAGCATCAACAGCGCTGAGGTCATGTGTAGTGGTCGACCGATATTGTTTTTTTTTTGACAGCCGATGCCGATGCCGATATCTTAGAGAGCAGGGTGGTCGATATAAAGCCGATATATGCAAGTATATTTTTTATTTTAATTATAATTTATAATTATATTTATTATTAATGCCGACGGCAAACGAGAAAGTATTATGTCTGCCTTTCTGTTACTAATAATATAAAAGCAATCGTTATAATACTTTTTGTATTAGGGTGCTTAGGGTCTTAGGGTGCTTTCACACTAGCACTTTTGGTCCGCACCCGGGTTTGATTGACTTCAGAGTTCGGTTCGTTTGGATGATGTGAATGCGGTCCTCCGAACTCGGGTGTGCACCCGCGAACCGTACCCGAGTCCACTTGAAAAGGGTGGTCTGGGGTTCAAGTGAACTCCGGTACGGTTCGCTGCTGATGTGAACGCAATCATACCAAATCACGGAAGTGAACCGCTATTAATGACGTATTATTTGATAAAAATGTTTGTTTGTGTGTGTGTTTCACTCACTTTCATGACGAGCGTGACGGACGCGCTGCATGGAGTGAGCTGTATGTCTCATTTCTAATCGCCTTTAGCGTTCTTTAGAGCATTTGCAGTACATTCGTAAGACAGACATAAGTGCCGTTATGTACTGAAGCTTTGGAAACAAAACCAATGGTTCAAAAACATAAATATTTAAAAATGAAGAGAGCATTTTGCTGCCTTCTCCTGCGCCGTTGTTACTAAGCAATGGGGTAAACAGCTGCTGGCTTGATCCGCAGTTCGGATCCAAATAAAATAATATGAACGTAAGTCCAGCGGGGGGAGGGGGGAGCAATCAAACTCTGATTCGGACCAGGCAAGTGAACCAAGTGTGAAAACACTTAAACTCGTAGATAGCTAGCTATTTGAATAAGCCCACCTTCGAGTCATATACAGAGTCTCCTTCCATGACTGTAGACCACCCCCTGTCCACCTGTTTTTGTTTTTTTCAAGTCACCTTTATTTATATAGAGCTTTATGCAATACAGATTGTCAAAGTAGATTTACACTGTTCAACAGGAAAATAGTGTGTTAATAATGCAAACAAAATTAATTTCTGCTCTAAAAAGAGGACAATAGTGAACCGTCAGTTTTTCAGTTAAAGTCATTTCATTGTCGATTCAGTGATGTCATCGTGCAGCTCAGTTCAGTTCGCTTCCAATAGAGTCTATGGAATCAAGTACACAGCTAGCTAACGAAGATATATTTTGTTTTAGCATGCATTGGACTCACATCGACAATGAAGCGATCCTGGCATGCAACCTGTCTTATTAAGGCTACTGAAGTTATTAAGTCAAGAGCAGTGAGTGATTTGCTTTTTTGTTGTTGTTTAGATCATATTAACAGCATAGACAGCAGTAGGTACTGTATATTATGCTGCTGTCACTAAATACACAGATCTAATATAAACATGCAATTTCTTTCCCAGCTGTTTACATTCACAGACATAACCGACTGTGCTTATGTAAGCTTTGTGTGTTTTTGACATAACTGTGGGAGTATTTGTCAGTTTAAGCACAATAAGACATGAAAGAGAACTTATTTTAGTACTTACATGCCGTGTGACAGCGTCTTTCTGTGCGCATGCTCCGGATTTTTATGGCTTTAAAACGCATGCAAATAATAAGCTTTCCTGATGACAAAGGCACAGCCCTATTCTGGAAAAGGGGGTGGGGAGCAGCAGCTCATTTGCATTTAAAGATACATGAATGAAAACAGCATGCTTTTGCTTCTTCTCAAAATGGTATAATATATGATCTGTAGGGTGTTTTCATCTGAAACTTTAGACACATTCTGTGGACACCTGAGACTTGTTTTGCATCTTGTAAAAGGAGGCATAATAGGTCCCCTTTAAGCATCAAAGTTTTTATGAATGGATTTTTAGTAGAGGGACAGAAATCTCTCAGTTGTCATTAAAAATATCTTTATTTTTGTTTTGAAGATTAACGAGAGTCTTAAAGGGTTAGTTCACCCAAAAATGAAAATTAGCCCATAAATTACTCACCCTCAAGTCATCCTAGGTGTATATGACTTTCTTCTTTCAGACGAATCCAGTCAAGAGTTATATTAAAAATTGTCTTTGATCTTTCAAGCTGTTTAATGGCACTCAGCGGGTGTTGCATGCATCAGTCCAAAAGAAGTTAAATAAAAAGCGCCCATCCATTAAAAAAAAGTGTCTCACACGGCTCCGGGGTGTGAACAAAGGCCTCCTGTAGTGAATCGATGTGTTTTTGTAAGAAAAATATACATATTCAAAACGTAATAATCACTTTAATGTAGCTTGCGCTCACTGTTGTACACAGAAGTAGCTCCGGGCGGATGACGTATGAGGTCAGCGCTGCGCATGCGCCGGTGAGTCTCGTGAAAACCAACGTTTGT
Organism: Sinocyclocheilus anshuiensis; assembly: GCF_001515605.1. Taxonomy (NCBI): domain Eukaryota; kingdom Metazoa; phylum Chordata; class Actinopteri; order Cypriniformes; family Cyprinidae; genus Sinocyclocheilus; species Sinocyclocheilus anshuiensis. Next base: position 553,031 of record NW_015549683.1, on the reverse strand, counting down.
TAACAGGAGCAAAGGAAGCAAAGTTTCCTTACTTTAGCAAAGGAAAACCAGTCTCCTCTTGGCTTATATCGAAATCCTCTGACATTCTTCTTTACAAATCCTCATTTTGTACTTCTAATAAGTGAACATTGTTTTGTTTTGATCTCTCCCTTGCGCTTCCGCGTGCGTCATTTCTGAGCAGCGCGTGCGCAAAGCCAACCTCATACGTCATCAGCCCGGAGCTACTTCCGTGTACAACTGTTGGCGCAAGCTACATTAAAGTGATTATTACTTTTTGAATATGGACATTTTTGTTTCATAAACGCATCAATTCGCTACAGGAGGACTTTGTTCACCCCCCGTAGCCGTGTGAGAGACTTTTGTTTATGGATGGGTGCTTTTTATTTAACTTCTTTTGGACTGATGCATGCAACACCCGCTGAGTGGCATTAAACAGCTTGAAAGGTCAAAGAACATTTTTAATGTAACTCCGACTGGATTCGTCTGAAAGAAGAAAGTCATATACACCTAGGATGACTTGAGGGTGAGTAATTTATGGGGTAATTTTCATTTTTGGGTGAACTAACCCTTTAAGGGTTTGGAACATTATGAGGGTGAGTAAATTAGTTATTTTTTTGTTTTTTTATCTCTTTAAAGACACAGCACTCTCTCCTCTGACACCTCACTCACGACACTTATTCAAACGGACAGAGAAGTGGGACTTGGTTCTATGCATCAGTTGTTGATTGGATGTTAAATTGTGGGCGTTCCACTTTTGAGTGTAGGCATATGAACTTTGCAGGGGTGGGTTTAAGAGAACTAAATGAATGGAGAAGTCCGGCATACATCACCAGAGAGAACTCTGACATTTAACCGGAAGATCCAGTAGACTAAGAATTGAAGTCAAATGGGGGGGAAAAAAGAAAGAGGAAAAAAAACATGCTTGGATGAATGGTTCACACAATAAGTTCTACAGCATGCATGTAGATAAGAAGGTTCATTTTCATTTCATGTTGACTTTAACATACAGTTATGACGCAAATATTTTTTACTTGCAAGGAAGCACTCCAACACTTTATAGGTTTTAGGTCAATGATTTTTATGTTTTTGATGTGCTCGCATGATTACTGAGTGCTTTTAAGCTGGAATTGATTAAAAACCTTATTTATTAAGGTCATCGATTGTTGATTCAAGATGATTAGCCATTCACATCCCTAAACCGAGACATAGAGACTTGAGGTTGGGCTCTTTTGGCTTGGACTAGTGAATATATACTGAGAACATCTTTAAAAAAAAAAGTAGAAGTCTAGCTATCAGTTAATATGGCTTGTTGATTAAGATGTTAAGAGAATGCACTTTTAATAAAACTTTGTATCAATGCAGGGCTATTTCAAATAAATAAAATCATGTTGAAAACACATTGTTCATGTTAACTACACAGTAAGGGCAGTATTGGTGGATTTTTATAGGCTCTAGCAGGACAGTTAGGTTAGAGTATGTGCTAGTGTTATCTGGTCAAGTAGGTTATGTTTTGTGTTTGGTGCAGTCAGACTAGTTTGGAGGTTGTTAGGCTTAAAGGCTGTAGTTTGAAAAAGTCTGTGAGTTTGGCTGTAGGACAGCGCTGCTGTAGTTTTGGGATGGTCATGCTGGCGTGATGATGCACAGCATTTAGGATGACTCAGGTCTGCTCACATTCACCCCTCCCCCTGCTCGCCCACACCACTGACTCACTATTGTTCCCAGTGGCCCCTGGACAGCTGAATGTCTCTGTGTGCTTGCACACTTATATATATATATCTACAGTACACCTAAAGGCGGATTTATACTTCTGCGTCGGACCTACGCCGTAGCTTACGCATAGACGCACACCCATACGCCGTAGCCTGACGTGCACCTCTCCAAAAATCTAACAGCGCGTCAATTCTACGCAGATCGCAAGCGCTGTGATTGGTCTGCAAGAACCCCTCCCTCCATATGTACTTGAGTTTTGTGTGTTTATGTGCACTTTAATATATTTTAATGTTACACCTTCTTATATAAAATAAAACAAAGCAAAGAACAAGTGTCTTACCATTTATTATACTACATAGCATTATACATCAGTAGTTGTCCGCAACATACAATGTTGATCTGCCGTGGTACAAGTCCTTGTGCAGATTGAAAGAATGCCATCATCTCCTGTTCCGTTGTTGTCTCCTTTTTGTAGTTTTAAATAATGATTTAATGATTTGATATTTATTTGCCGCCGTCACGGCTATAATGCTTCTCCGACGAGC
>NW_015549683.1:548056-550119 GCF_001515605.1 Sinocyclocheilus anshuiensis | reverse complement strand
GCTGTGATTGGTCTGCAAGAACCCCTCCCTCCATATGTACTTGAGTTTTGTGTGTTTATGTGCACTTTAATATATTTTAATGTTACACCTTCTTATATAAAATAAAACAAAGCAAAGAACAAGTGTCTTACCATTTATTATACTACATAGCATTATACATCAGTAGTTGTCCGCAACATACAATGTTGATCTGCCGTGGTACAAGTCCTTGTGCAGATTGAAAGAATGCCATCATCTCCTGTTCCGTTGTTGTCTCCTTTTTGTAGTTTTAAATAATGATTTAATGATTTGATATTTATTTGCCGCCGTCACGGCTATAATGCTTCTCCGACGAGCTGCTGCTTCTTCGGCTTTTGCCGTGGTATACACCAGCAACATGCCCGTGGACACTGCAGACTAGCGGTTTGCATGTGTACTGCACGTTGACGCGGACAACGACGCAGAAGTATAAATGAAAACTGACGCATAGCCTACGGCGTAAAGGCTACGGCGTAGGTCCGACGCAGAAGTATAAATCAGCCTTAAGTCTCAGGAAATATAAGTGTGCTGTCCCACTCTTATAGCCTGGTCTTACAGTGTTTTTAAGTCTTAAAAGAATAGTTTACCCAAAAAACTAATTTACTCACCCTCAAATGTTACAATCATATGACTTAACATGACTTTTTCCTTTGGTGGTACACAAGACACACCTTCCATACAATAAGAAAAACTTAAATTGCACAAATTGCAATGGAAGAAAGAAAATCATATGGGTTTGTAACAGCGTGAGGGTTAAATAATGATTATCTTTTGGGTCAGCTACCAGTTTAAGTGCAGATCATGTGATGTTGAACTTGAACTTTCTATAGATGGGCTGTTGGTTTTAGTTAGCTTGTGCTATAAGAGTGAGTCTTAAACACAAAGCTTTGTGCCGAACTGTAGTGCATCTAGTTGTTTTTCCCTTCCTCGCAGTATGACTCAACATAACTCACTGTTCTTGTTCAGCACTTGGTCTGCAGCTGGCCTTTCACAGCTACTGACCAGGGTTAAAGGGATAGTTCACCCAAAAATGAAAATTTGATGTTTATCTGATTACCCCCAGGGCATCCAAGATGTAGGTGACTTTGTTTCTTCAGTAGAACACATATGATGATTTTTAACTCCAGCCGTTGCAGTCTATCAGTCGTATAATGCATGGCAATGGTAACAAAATCTATGAGAGTAAAAAAAAATGCACAGACAAATAGTGTTGTCACGGTACCAACATTTCAGTATTCGGTACCAATACCAGTGAAAATCCACAGTTCTCGGTACCAATTTCAGTACCAAAGCAAAACACAAAAACATGCTAATTGAACAACATTTTTATTAATAACGTTAAACAAAAATTAAATGTACAAAACCAATGCCATTCTTTATACTTATTTAAAATTGTTTCAAGTTTTTCCACAAGTAATAAAAGTATGAAAAAAGTAAACCAGTTTCACCCAAAAGTTTAGTCATAGTTCTGCTGCCACTGAAAAACATCTGTAAACTGTTGTCTGTTTTAGGGTTTGCTGGTGTTTTCAGGATCTTCCTCCGTCTGCAGCTGTAAAAGGAAAATATAATATACTTCAGTAAAGCAATGGGCTGAGTCTGACCAAATGCAACATAAGATCATTGACACCAGCTAAAATATAACTTTTCAGGAAATAACAAACCTCAGCTTTTATAATAAATGTAGATAAGATTACATATATTAAGTGTATATCAAATAGATGGAAACTGTAGTATTAAAAACACTTTACAATCAGATTTTATTTGTTAGATAACATGACCTAACAATAAACAATAGTTATATGGCAATTATTCTTCTTAGGGTTAATTTCAAAGTTCAATCTGTTAAAATTATTTAATGCACAATGAACAAACATGAATGATCAAGTGTTTGTATTAAATAACATTCACAAACATTAATGAATGTTGTAAAAATATATTGTTCACTCACTGTAAGATGTTACTAGATCTAACAATGTACAGTAAAGTCTATACAGGAGATAAAAGTACAGTCAAATTTTATTTAATCCAAACTGTGTTCATATTTA
>NW_015549683.1:547729-547847 GCF_001515605.1 Sinocyclocheilus anshuiensis | reverse complement strand
GATGTCTGTGAGAAAGGTATATTCACTCGACAAGCTCGCGCATCTCCGCCGCCGCACGCTTAATCCACTCAGTGTGCTTTGCTTATTAGCTCCCACACATCAGCTATACAGGCGTTAA
>NW_015549683.1:516811-546598 GCF_001515605.1 Sinocyclocheilus anshuiensis | reverse complement strand
TCTATAAATGTTGTATAAAAACAACAGCAGCTTTCAGCCTGTCACCATGATGCAAACATGAAATATCAGACATACAGTAGTTTCAGGTTTTTTATTCGCTTGTGCTGCTTTTCCATTATTTTTTCTATGTGAACATAGCCGTGTTTGACTGTTGCACTCGCATCAATTGCAGCGTCTCATGCATGAAACGGCATTCTAAAAACGTGGTGCTCAAGTTAAAAGAAGTTCACTCCCATATTCTTGCATGTTTTTTCTATTCCACTGCCCATGTCGCATCTTTGTCAACACAAGCGCATTCTGTGTGAATGGCGCCTAGTGATGTGAGCGTGTCACACGTGAGCGGTTAATCACGTGCGCCGACATGTGGTCGGATCGTTCTTTTCTCTTCACTGTTATCACTGGCATATTCCCAAAGTGTCTAATTCTAATGTTTGGTAAGATTTCTATTCAAAATCGCGATTCCTCAATTTCTAAAAAATAAAATCATGGCAAAACATTAAATTCGAATTAATCGATAAAATCGGAAAAATCGCCCAGCCCTAATGCTGAGTGTTAAGTAAATAATTGTAAATTGTTGTTTTGTAATTTAACAGTAAAAAGCTAATTTTGGCTATTTCATTTATGCAATGGTGAAAAACAAAACATGGGGGGGAAACCGCAAAAAAACGTATTCGGCCTTCGGTCTTCAGCCCAGTGTTTCATTTTGTTTGACTTTGTTCTCAGCCAAGAATTTTCATTTTGGTGAATCCATAGTGTGTACCACAGTTACATACTGAAGTTTAGTGCTTGGGGTTAGTACTGCTTTGTCTTGGCAAAAAGCACTAATAAATGAACAGCTGGTTTGAATTGCACGTACAGATTTTTGGCTGCTCTCGACCATTAAAGTACTAATTACTAACTTCACTAAATGACGTTAAGCATTTGTTGGACTTTGCCCCTTGTTTGTGAAGTAGCTGTAACCACAAAACTGAGTGTAGTGACCCGAGTCTTTGCTCTAATATTGATCGCTGCACTCAAACGGCACTCTCTGCCCTTGGGCCCCGTGCGGTCGGGGGTTGTCCATTGTAGCAGGCAGTGCTTCAAAGGTGAGCTGAGCATGAGCTGTGCATGGGCAGGAATTTGGCACACTCCCGCACCCCTCCGCGGTCCGTGCGCTGACTCTTTTGTTGTGGGATACACGTTCATACACATGGTAATTAGACTCATGTGGCTCAAGCCTGCGGGGGAGGCACAAAGATGGAGGGAAAGTAAGAGTGCAAGAGATTAAGAGGCGTACGTCAGTAAAAAAAAATTGCTTTGGGAAGAGTTTTAGCATGTTTGAAAGAAAGGACGTTTTCGTGGGTGTGCCGCCCAAGCGAGGTCGTCTCAGAAAAGTGACTAACTGATACATACAGACCAGTTTTTCAGGTTCAGAAACTCTGCAGTGTGCTGCTGCTGTTGGGAGGGGGAGTTCACTTCACTCACAGCCAGACCGTATGTCGGCACACAGTGGCTCAAGTCTGTTCAGAAAGATGGGTCAAAAACTGCACATCATTTTCTGTTTTCAAACCTCATTTTGTTCCTATTAAACGCCACACACTTTGAAATCAATATTTTGGCTTCCCATCATGCACCAGCCCTCCAAATCTCAGATTATGTCAAAAAAAAAAAAGAAGGGGAGTTTCAGTTCCTGTGACATGGTATTTGTTTGCACACAGTAGCCATAAATTTGTGGTTAATACTATAGTTTTAAATTGGGTGGCGCAAGTAAACAATCACATTTAAATTTGTTAAAGTGTCGTGAATCCCCCATTTTAGCACTGGTCGTTCACACCTCAAATTTGAAGACTCAAGAAATGGGCCTGTAATGCTGTGGAAAAGTGGGAGTGTAGAGGGAAGGAGGAGAGGAGAAAACAACCAATAAAACACAGAACTACAACACACTCATTATAAAAAATAAGAGTAAGCACTTTGCTGTATTTTAAAAATGTTGCCCTATGACAAAACTTCAGAGCGTTTTCACATGAAAAAAAACAAATAGGTTTTGTTAAACCGTTCTTAAGAAATATCATTGCATGAGCATGAGAGTTATTGGTGTGTATGAAATATAAGGAAGAACATTTGAAATATATTTCATATCTTCGTCGCATTTACAAGCATTACAGTCTCTGAGCAAATGACTTGTAAAGCAGGAAGAATAAAAGCATGTTTACTTTTCATTCTTCTTTGAGTTTTCGGTTTACTACATTGTCTTCTATTTATCGCCATATTGACATTTATTGTCATTGTCATATTTTATTTGAAAAAGATGCAATGGAATGTTTGCAAACACTATGCCATATGTTTAGAGCACCTACTGCACTGAAGAAATGCACACGTTTCACACGTATGTCTCTGAACAACAAGATGATAAAGTTGAATCAGTGCAGCTGAAACATTTAAATGACATGTTGTAATATTAAAAAATATAAAATATCACATGCATAATACAGTGCCTTGATTGGATAAAGTTCCTTCTCATGAATAATGTGTAGAAATGCTCAGAAACTGATGACAAAGACGCATACTCTTTAGCCGGTCACAACTCAAGAGTAGACACATTTACTATAAGTTTTCTAAGAATTTACAGTTACTAAATAATAATGTGTGAATTTATTTAGTGTGTATTAACAACTGCATGCAGTGCATAAGCTGATCTTAAAAGTCATACAGCACACCATATGCAGGCCTAAATGTTTGTGATGGGAGAGCAGTGGCCCTTCAGTTTTAAGTGCATGATTCATTCCTAAAAGTCTGCCTATTAAAGTGAATTGTTGTAAAACGAGTTCATAATTATCATTAATGTATGTAGAAAAACTGCATTATTAGTCCACGATGTTTGTCCTTTTAGTAACACGTATTACACATCTTTTAACAACCTGATGTTGATTTATTTAATAGGGTATGCAATTCAAAAAGTGTGTTCAGGATTTCTGAACATGAGAGTGGGAGTTTCTTGAGCTAATTCTCATAATGCACATATGAGTCATGAATAATATACCAGCCCACAGCATATCAACATCATTGTTGTACTCGGTACTTATTTTCAGCTGTTTATCTAAAATTTGATCTACATTGTCTAGTGTATAATTATTTAGTGAAAATAAAATGGGACCAACATCTTTGCTGGCAAACATAAATGTTACATGTAGTTGTGACTCTTGAAAATGGAAAGAAAAGCTTATCTTGAGGGTAACTGACATAAAATTCTTGTATATACTTGTATATTGTATATATAAAAACAATTGTCACACTGCAGGGTCATTTTAATGACAAAAGGTGATTTATAATTAGTCACAGCACCTGTGATTCCCATCATAACTTACGAATCCATGTAATTAATAAAAAACCTGGATGTTGATTAAAGTTCATGGACATGTTTTAAGTTTTATCAAGTTCGCATGGCACGTTTTACAACTTTGTAACAAATATGAAGTAAAAACCTAAATGAACTGCTTGTTAAATATTAATTTGTTGTATTTTCTATGTGCAGTTACAGGAGACTGTCAAGAGGAAGTTGGAGAATGCTGGTTCACCTCTAGGCCGTGACCAGGTCAATGGTTTCACCGATGGCTACCCGCCCAATAAAAAAGCCTGTGTTGAGGATGCATTGGGAGGTCTTAATGGGGTCTCGAATGGCACAGTGCCTCCTCTCTCACCTATGGACTCCAAACATAACGTGAGTACCGAAGCCATGATGGCCAATGGGAACCACAGAGCGGTCGGTGCAGAGCACAACGGGTCCGGTCTAACTGATAGCGGTGCATTACGTGGCTCAGAGTCCGATTTCCGCCTGAAAGAAATGAAGCAAGAGCCGGTAGACGATATCTTGCCCTGCATACTGCCTGGTGGAGGTGCGAATGGAAACAACAGCCTCTTCCCTGACCTCAACCTCAACGATCAGGACTGGAGTGAGATCATGGAGGAGTTCAACCGCTCTGTACCCTATGAGGACATCCAGGAGCTCTTCAGTGACAGTTTTGGAGATCGCAAGGACCCCGAGCTCCCGTGCGCCGGTGCAGCTCAGAGCTTGCTGCCGCCAGATCTGGTCAGCGTGAAGACTGAATTTTCTCCCGCTACGGCTCCCTCCGCCTTCGATCAGGACTCTTGCAACGGTTCACCTCAGGTGAGACCCACCTCATCTGGGCCTCCGCTTCACACCAACTCCCCCACATCGCCGGCCCTGCCCGTGCAGCAGCAGCCCACCAGACCACTCCCAAATCACCTGCTGCCCGCCCCACCCAAAGACCTGTCCCCCGCGCAGCAACTGCAGCAGTTAGCGGCACGCGAGCAGCAGAGGGCGATATTGCAGCAGCATGTGGTTCAGAAGCCGCCTCAACAACAAAAGCCACAGCAACAGCAAGCGGCGAAATTCCACCAGCAGCCCAACCACTCAACGTCTTGGCCCCAAAATGCTCCCACCCAAAGTCAAATGGGCGGAACCTTTGGCCTTGAGAAGTCCACCAGCCCTTCTTTGTACCCGCAAGACTTCCCCAACCCCAAGACCCTGCTCATGCCCAACAAGGGTTCTCCCAAAGCAGGTGCTCCAGCCGGCTACATGCAGCCCGGTGGACACGGCAACATGTTAAGTCACCCAGCCGTGCCCACGGGGCCCCTCAGCCACCCACCCAACCCAGGAGCCCAGGCTGCCATGCTGGACTACAGTAACACTAAGCCCCTGTCCCATTATGAGGCTGGAGCGCCTGGTGCACCCAGGGGCCCTCAGGCCACACAGAACCAGAACAAACAGAACCAGGCCATCCTGAACCTGATGCGACATCAGCAGATGGCGAAGCAGAGGCCGACCAGCATGAACTTCAGACCAGCGCACCACCAGCATGCTCCGGTAAGACCACCTTCTCACTGCAGTCATCACATCTGTTGCTCATAGTGTTGTCAAAAGTACCGACTGTTAGCGGGAAATGGACGTTTTTAAAATTTCAGTACCGACTGGTACCGAAGTCAGTGCTTTTGACAACACTAGTTGCTAACGAGGGGTTTAGTTGACCCAAAAATGGTCATTTACTCCGCCTCATGTTTTTCCAAATCAATAAGACTTTGGTTAATCTTCGAAGCACAGATTTTATGTATGGGTGCATATTTGATGAACCGATTTTAATTTAGACTTTTATTCACACAAACACACATTCATACAGCACATCACATATGGTGAACAGTTAAGCTTTAGCATGCGTTACGAGCTGCAGCAAACCTTATTGGTTCTCATGCATCACGTTTGAGTCTCCGTTTACCATATCTGATGTGTTCTTTGCGTGTGTGTTTTTTTTTTTTTTAACTCCTTGATTCATTTGGATTTGCTTTACATTGCCTTTATGACTGTTTTGGGTCTTAAGTTTTGGTTATCTGGACTTTTAACTTTAACTTAACTTTTAGTTTCACTACAATATAGTAATTTGTGTTTCAAAGATTACCCAAAGTCTTACATGTTTGGAACAACAGAAAGGTGTGTAAATGACAGAAATTTATTTTTTTGAACATTAAATGTTTCCAAATGGAGAGGGAGTTATAATAATCCAATATTCCATAATATTCCAAATTCAAATTTTTGATAATTTTGATAAAACAATATTTCAAGCACGTTTATACAGACTTTAATAACTTCAGTGTATTTATCATATAAAATAAAAATGTAATTTTTTTAAAATTCGTTTTTATGAAGTACTTCAAAACTAATCTATATTTGTAACTAAATATTGTCTTAAGAACCAATATGTTACTGTCTCGAGAACCTTAAAAGGACAGTTCACCCAAAAATGAAAATTGTAATTTACTCGCCCTCAGGTTGATCCAAACCTATATGAATTTCATTCTTCTGCTAAAGACAAAACATGATAATTTGAATAATGTGTTAAACCAAACAGTTCCCTTTCGATACTTCACTCGTACTGCATCGCTAGACGCTTATGGGAAAAACTCCTTTTTCTTCGAGGACTGAAGACTTTTACAATCACGCAGTGTAACTGCACGGCCATTGGTTCGTGCAGTATTTGAAAGATGAATCAATGGCTCGGCAGCGGAGTTGCATGATCCTATGGCGACGAAGCCTGCCAGAATGGGCGGGGCCATCTGGCTATATAAGCGGGCATTTCGCCATAGGATCTCAGATTAATTCTCCTTCAGCGACGACGATCTTCTCTTCGCTGATCTGCGGGACTTGAAGCGCTCGCCGTTGGCACGCCTCGCTGTGGACAGAAGCTGCTTTCTCTGCTGCGCCTCTCTGCTGTTCCAGCCCACTCTACAAGCCTCTTTCAGCGTTCGGCGCAGACACCAGCTCGTGCTAAAAGCCTAAAAAAGCAAATTTCCATTCTAAAAGAGCAGCGGCATTGTTTCAAATGCCGCGCCATCATTGCTGCTCGTGCAGGACTGCACTGCACACTGACGACGGCCACTCAGAGTGCGTTTCCTGTCTGGGCAAGCCCCATGCAGAAGCCGCTCTGACCGAGATGGAGTGTTCACATTACGTGAACATGAGTCTCGCCTCTCTACGCGCTCGGATCGCTTTCTTTTCAGAGAGCGACTCCACCCCTCGCGCCCTCCCATTTTCTTCCTCCCAGGGACCTGTGGAGAAAAAACAGCGGCGCAGGGGTACTGAGCGTTCGGCTATGAGCGAGCTCACGCTGGCCCAGATCCCGCGTGCCTCGCCCTCGCCAAGCAGAGGGGCTTCTCCCGTCCTCTTTGAACACTCAGACCAGCGTCTCTTGGCGCATGCGAGCGACATGGTCTCGTTCGGTGTAATGGAGGACTAGCTATTAGATGACAGCATGTCTCTAATAGCGTCTGACGCGGAGGAGCTGTCGGGCTCTACTACTGACCCTGCCCCTCTGCCGTCTGCCGATCCCAGCGACGCCAAGCCAGGGATGGACGCCGAACTTTTCCGTGTCCTCTCTAAAGCAGTCGAAGAGCTGGGACTGGAGTGGTCTACGCCGGAGGAGCCCTCTCGTAGCCGTCTGGACGAATGGTTCCTGCCAGGGCGCCGCCAGGCCCCTCGTCAGCGAGCCTCCCCGTTCTTCCCGGAGGTCCACGATGACCTCACGAAGTTATGGCGTGCTCCCTACTCGGCTCGCCTTCGCACATTCTCATCTGCTGCGCTCTCCTCAGTGGATGGCGCAGAGGAACGAGGTTATAAAAAACTACCACCTCTTGATGAGTCAGTGGCTGCGCACCTCTGCCCACCCACTGCCATTGGATGGAAAGCGAAGGTTACTCACCCCTCCAAGCCCTGCAGAACGAAGTCTGCCCTCGCTGGACGAGCATACTCCTCCGCCGGGCAGGCGACCTCAGCTCTGCACTCCATGGCTGTGCTCCGGTCTTTCAGGCCAAACTCCTCCAAGGCACGGACGAGTCCGGACCCGACCCTGCAGCCTTCAAGGAACTGCACAGTGCAACAGACCTGGCTTTGCGAGCCATGAAGGCTACAGCACAGGCCATCGGGAGGTCAATGGCCAGCCTAGTGGTATTGGAACGCCACTTATGGCTAAACCTCACTGAAATTAAGGAGGCTGACAAGGTCCCCTTCCTCGACTCTCCAGTCTCCCCTACGGGGCTGTTTGGACTCGCCGTCGAGGGGTTTGCAGAGCGTTTTACAGCGGCACAGAAGTCGTCCCAGGCAATGCGGCACTTCCTGCCTAAGCGCTCCAGCTATGCAACGGCCACCAGCCACCCCAGACCTGCACCAGCACAGCAGCCAGCGAAACCTGCGCCGCCGCCCACTCAGCCTACTCCGAAGCCTGAGCCCGACAGCGCTCCCGCTCGGCCAGACGCTACCCATTTCCAAAGCGCCAAGGACCCCGGCCCAGTCTGACGTTGGATCCTGCACCTCAAGCGTTGTCCTGATCTGCTGGGCAGGAAGAGGAGGGAGCAAAATCTCGCCAGAGCCGGACCACCCCCAAAATGCCCTCTGATGTGCCCTCAAGCACCCCGTTCGGTTCCGGGTGTCAGTGGCAGTATGTTTGTTATAAGAACTGTTGTGAATATGGGGCCCGTTCCAAAAGCACTCTCACAAACAGCCGCTGTTATAGCGAGAAAAATAAAAAACATTTTCAAAAAGAGAGCAAATTTCCTCTTCCAGTTATCACGAGTGGCGACTCACCACCCGAACTAATCCAACACCTACACCACACGGGCCGAGGCCTGGCAGGCCATGCCCGGAGTGTCAGACTGGGTTCTGGGGATGAAATTTCGCTCGAAGACCCCCACGGTTCTGCGGCGAGGTCTCCACCTCAGTGCAGAGCAAGGACGCTCACATCTTGCAATCCGAGGTAAATCATTTACTGGCAAAAGGAGCCGTAGAGACGGTTCCGCCAGCTCAGAGCGAGTAAGGCTTCTACATCCATTACTTCCTCGTCCCCAAAAAGGATGGCGGCCTCCGGCCCGTCCTCGATCTCCGACACCTGAACCGTGCCCTCATGAAACGGCCATTCAGAATGACTACCCTGAATCAGATCCTCTTGCAAATACGCCCAGGGGATTGGTTCTTTTCTCTGGATCTGAAAGATGCTTATTTTCACATCCAGGTAGCCCCCCATCACAGACGATTCTTGAGATTCGCCTTCAAGGGAGTGGCATATCAATACACGGTCCTCCCCTTCGGACTGTGCCTAGCTCCCTGCACTTTTACGAAGTGCATGGATGTGGCTCTCTCCCCTCTGAGGCAGATGGGAGTCCTCATTCTGAATTACCTCGACGACTGGCTCATCTTAGCCCAGTCAGAGGCCGAGCTAATATCCCACAGATCCCTCCTTCTCAGCCACTTAGAGTGCCTGGGACTCAGGGTCAATTTTGCCAAGAGCTCTCTGTCTCCCAGCCAACGAACTTCGTTCCTGGGAGCATTTTTTGACTCCGCCCACATGAGGGCTGTAGTCGTGCCAGAACATGCACTGGCCATACAACAGCACGCGGCATCTTTCAAAATCGGAGACTTTTGCCCTCTCAAGTAGTTTCAAAAGATGCTGGGCCTCATGGCCTCTGCATCACCGGTACTACAGCTGGGTCTGCTCCGCATGAGACCCCTTCAGTACTGGCTGAAACCTCAAATTCTGCCCCATGCGTGGCGTCACGGACGCATTCATATCAGGGTAAGCCAGGCCTGTGTAACAGCTCTGGCCCCTTGGAAAAACCCTCAGTGGTTCAAGCAGGGCGTGACTATGGGTTTGATTCACAGAAGGAAGGTTGTCTCGACCGATGCATCCAACACGGGTTGGGGAGCTCTGTGCGAAGGCAGGCCGACCTTCGGCTCCTGGTCGGCTGCAGAAGGCCGTCTACACATCAACTGCCTCGAGATGTCAGTATGTCGAGCCCTTCAGACCTTCTTGCCGGACCTGAAGGGACACCACGTACTAGTCTGCTCAGACATCATGACAGTGGTGTCCTATATAAATTACCAGGGCAGGCTCAGCTCGAAACGCCTTATCGAGATGGTAAAACGCCTCTTGGAGTGGGCACATCTCAACTTGCGTTCATTGAGGGCAGCACATGTGCCTGGCATATTGAACCGAGGAGCAGACATGCTATCTCGGAGCAACATCCCCTCAGAAAAGTGGATGCTCCACCCCAAAACGGTTCAGAGAATCTGGGAGATCTTTGGCAGGGCAGAGGTTGACCTCTTTGCCTCAAAAGACAACTCTCATTGCCCAGCTTATTTTTCGAATAGCGAGGACGCGTTGGCCCACGATTGGACCTACTTCCTCCTGTATGCTTTTCCCCCGATCGTTCTGATCCCTCAGGTAATGAGACGAGTCAGGGAACACAGACACAGGGTCCTTCTGGTGGCCCCGCTCTGGAGGAACCAGCTTTGGGTTTCAGAGCTGTTTCAGCTGCTAACAGCAGCCCCGTGGCCCATTCTCCTGCGGCAGGACCTCCTCTCTCAGGCGAACAGGATGATTTGGCACCCCCAGCCCGAGCTGTGGGCTCTGCACCTCTAGGCTCTCGATGGGAATCAGTAGATCGCCCTGAGAGCATATTGAATACTATCTCACAGGCTAGAGCCCCTTCTACGAGACGTCTCTATGCCCTCAAGTGCTCTGTCTTTCCGCCCAGTTCCAAAGACCCAGTTTCATGTGAAATATCAGTGATATTGTCCTACCTACAAGAGCTGTTGGACAAGGGACACTCCCCTTCCACGCTCAAGGTCTATGTGGCAGCTATAGCAGCTTTTCATGCTCCTATAGCCGGACAGTCTGTGGGCCGGAACAACTTAGTTGTCCGTTTCTTGAGAGGATCCTGGAGGCTCAATCCGCCCCGGTCCCCCACGGTCCCTGCGTGGGACCTGCCCACGGTCCTGAGAGCCCTCAAGGGCTCCCCCTTTGAGCCACTACAGTCTGCGGACTTTAAAACCCTGTCGTTAAAAACCGCTCTGCTACTGGCTTTAGCATCGGTTAAACGAATAGGTGACTTGCAGGCTCTCTCGGTAAGTCCTGCCTGTCTTGAGTTTGGACCTAACGACTCCAAAGTCTCTGCCCGGTTAGGGCGCTGAGAATTTACATTGAGCGTTCCGCCCCGTTCAGGCGGTCGGAACAACTTTTCTTATGCTTTGGAGACCGCACCAAAGGGTCCCCGGTCACAAAGCAAAGGATTTTTCGATGGTTAGTTGACGCTATCGCGCTAGCATACTCCTCCCTGGGTCTTCAGAGCCCCGTAAGAGTCAGAGCCCATTCCACTCGGGGTGTGGCCTCGTCCTGGGCATGGTCTAGCGGTGTGTCCATAGCAGACATTTGTGAGGCGGCCGGCTGGGCCTCACAGTCCACTTTCACCAGGTTCTATAGCTTGGAGGTTCCGGCCTTGCAGGCTCGGATTCTATCTGCTTAAATGGATACGCACCTGCCTAAGGCAGTCAAATTTTTCAGGTACGCTATTGGCCCTTTCAGTGGTACTGAGGCTGTACGAAACCGTTGGAATGATTATCCAAGACTGGGCATTATAATCGCCCTGCTTATAATTGGTCCCTCTGAGCCTTTTTTGCTCAAGGCCAGTTTGTGTCAGTCATTCCTCTTTCATGGCACGGTGGGATTGTATTGGTTCCCCCTAAGCGTCTAGCGACGCAGTATGAGTGAAGTATAGAAAGGGAACATATTCGGTTACTTACGTAACTTCGGTTCCCTGAGATACGGAACGAGTACTGCGTTTCTTGCCGTGCTGTGATGCTGCACGACTCTGTGTCGTCGCTTCAGTCGAATTTACCTGAGATCCTATGGTGAAATGCCCGCTTGTATAGCCAGATGGCCCCACCCATTCTGGCGGGCTTCGTCACCATAGGGTCGTGCAGCTCCGCTGCCGAGCCATTGGTTCGTCTTTCAAATACTGCACGAACCAATGGCCGTGCAGTTACACTGCGTGATTGTAAAAGTCTTCAGTCCTCTGAGAAAAAGGAGTTTTTCCCATAAGCATCTAGCGACGCAGTACTCGTTCCCGTATCTCAGGGAACCAAGGTTACGTAAGTAACCAAGTAAGTTTCTGTTCCCAATTAAATTCCAGTGTTTTTTGTTTTTTTTCCATACTATGGAAGTTCAAAAGAGAACAGACATTTTTATCACTCAAATTCTGGAAAGAAATAGCACAAGACATATGAAACGTTCTAGTCCGCATGTGTCATGCTATCAAATGGAGTATATATGCGTGTTAAAACAAACCAGTTCATAAGAATGTCACTGTGACTGTGGTAGAGAAGTGTATTAGGAGTGACTGGTTTTAGTGTTTTAGGTTTCAGACTACAGCGGCCTCAAAGCATTTGGACACACAAAAATGTCTGAATGTCATTGCGTTACATAAATATCAAAGCGAGTGTCATCTTCAAACAGTGATGAAAAAAATTATTTCTGCATCACCGCAGTGGAAATGAGGTTGACTAAGGGGAAGAAATTATCAATGATGTTATCAGTCTGTTGTCAGGGTAAAAAAAAATATTCTGGAAAGAGCTTCTGGAAATGAAATTTTCGCTTTAATTTTCAAGATTTTAAGTTTAAAAATGTAATTAATCCATCTCAGAATAATCAAGGTAGTTGTTCAGTGATGTGCTTGACAATCAAACAAACAGTTTTCTTTTCTCTATCCGTGACGTTTCCAAACAGAGTGTGATCAGCACCACTTTATAATAAGGGAATATACTGTATCTAACAGCCACTTCAAGAGCAGTCAGAGACCTTCAAAAAACTTTATAGGAACCGAATAACTTACTCCTCATCCGCTAACCTTGAAGATATTCTTGGCAGCAGGGAGCGTTTCTTTCAAGTGTTTTTAATAAAATGAATATAACTACCCTCAGCACACAACTATGCAATAAGGCATTTGGTAAGACATATCCATATAAATAAAAGTAAAAATGTAATGTCAAAATATGTACAGTGGAAAACAGAGAAAAAAGAAACTGCAAGTGGATCTTTAAAGATGCAAATACAAGTCTTCATGTTTGCATTTTATTTTATTATTATTATTATTATTATTATTATTATGGAGATGTTGCAAGGAGGAGGGGGTTTTGATAAAAAAATTATGAGAGCACATGAATTTTAAAAGAATTATGTGGATGGATGAATAGGCAATATTCCATAAAATAAGAATAATCAATATAATTTAGATTTCTTTTAATGGTGACTAACAGTCATGAATAAATCATAGCAACATTCACAGTCGGAAGCAAATTAATATAATACATAAAATAAAATCATATTGAGTATATTATCCAGTTGGAGGGTTTTTTTCCGTCGGAGTGTGTGTGTGTGTGTCTGGCAGTGGGCCTCATGCGCCCCGGGGTTGAAGTTTGTCTGGGTCAGGCAGCTGGTTGCTAAGGAGCAGAGAGCAGACAGCCATTCTCTCTCTCTCTCACACACACACACACACACACACTGCGGTGGGGGCTGGGATGGGCTGCCAGAGACGAGTCAACAGAGAAAAGGACAGACAGAGCCAGAGAGGAGAGGAGGGGGCGACAAAGCAGTCTTTCATGCGTGCTGGCCGTCGTCCTGCGCAGAGTATTTTCGGATCAGCCCCCGTTTTAACACCGTCTTTCTGTTCAAATATAGCCCTTTAACCCATTTAGCTTTTACTTTCTTGCTAGATATCAACTTTTACTTGCATAGTTCATCGACTTGCTATTGTTAACTCTCTTTTGTAAAATGTCTGCATCCCACTCTTCAGTTAACAGCGTTTAGTGTCGTCGCTGACCTCTACTCGCTCTGAGTGTGTGTGCGAGAGTGTGCCGGGTGTTTGTTGTGAAAGGGTGGGTGCCTGCCAGCGCTGACATCTCTGATATATTTTTAAACTGTCTTCGCCTCTGTCTGTAGTCCAGAGGTGCTGAAGAAGGTTTTTGCCTCACGATCAGGTCAGATCAGAGAGGAGATGTGTGTGAATTTAAATGGGAGTTTTTCTAAGCAGTGAGATTTGAAGCATTCAACTGGTGTAGATTGCATTAATTATACTGTAGGAGGGGGAATCACACAAAACCTGCCAAGAGTGTGTCCTAGTTATACTTAACCACAAAATCAAAAGGAAGAAATAAGATATTATACTAAACAGAAAATAAAGCCTAATTTTAGGTGTTTAGGACCATTAGTATTTGCTACCTAAATTCTGATTCTTTCTGTAATGCAGTGCTATATTAAGGATATATCATAATTTACTGGCTGCAATATAACAAAGAGTGAAAAATTGAAGGGGGTCTGAATACTTTCCGTGCCCACTGTATGTAAGAAATGTATATATTATTATAATATAAATGTTATTGCATAATACGTATTTTTTATTTTGCCAAAGTTTGGGATCAGTAAGATTTTTTTTTTTTTTTTTTTTAATCTCTTATGTTCAAGGCTGCATTTATTTGACAAATATACAGTAAAAACAGTAATATTGTGAAATATTTTCAATTGAAAATAACTTTTCTATTTTAATATACTTTAAAAATATAATTTATTCCTGAGGTGGATGACTTCAGTTGCACTTGATGCACTGTCATGTGTTTGCATGCTAACCTGTTTACATACAAGCCAAAATAAGCTACATACACAATCGTTCAGATGTACGAATATCATTACAATTTAAAATAATTTCTTTCTATTTTAATATATTCTAAAATGTAACTTATTCCTGTGTTGGCAAAGCTGAATTTTCATCAGCCATTACTACAGTCTTCAGTGTCACGTGATTTTGATTAAACTTAGGATTTCTGAGCATCAGAACTTTTGCCAACTTTTTTGTTGTTAATTTATCAGTTGTAATTTGTAGTGTTTATGTAAGAGTCATCTCTCGTTAGCCTGAGAAAGGACTCTCTTTAAGCACTGAAGACCCAAGGCTGCTAATATCAGAGCTGGATCCAGACTTTGGGTTTTCAGATCCTATTGGTCCTGTGAAGACCTAGTTTACACTAGAAATGGGATGTAGTCACTTGCTCTCCCCTGGTCACCTCCAAATATAGTTTAGGTGATTAAGTGATTTGGACCCAGTTTCGGCCCGTATTCTGTATCTCAAAAAAAAAAAAAAAAGACAGCTGTTTTTCTTCTCAAAAAAACTAAGTTCAGTATGACGAGCTTTCTGGCTCTGCAGGTTAACACAAGTACCATTGAAGTGTCATGTGGTAGCTCCTCATCTGCTAACCTCGAAGATAATATTGGCAGCTCTTCTATAATGTTTGAGTAAAACTTCCCACAGCACAGATTGATGTTTATTACAACTGCAGTAAGGCATTTAGTAAGGTATATCCATATAAATGAAAGTAGAAATGTAATTAATTGATATACAGTTGGTTACAGAGGAAAAAAGAAACTGCTAGTTGATGATAAAATTAAGGATGCATGGTCCTCTCATTCCCCACAGCTTATAAGAGGCGGGAAAACGGTAAAATCAGAAAAACATATAGAAATGGCAAGCGGAATGGGAAGAATATCCAAATAACAAACTTTTTAAAATAAATTCTGTTGTAGGAACAAGATGTATTAAATCTAGGCATGACCAAGTTTTGTATACAAGGTGTCGTATTGGACATAGATGAACTCATGGACATTTATTGATTGGTGAAGAAGCACCAAAATGTCAATATTGTGGGATTCACTTGACGGTGAAACATGGGCTTTGTTTGCCATGAAATACCCTGTGAAACAGATGTGCCAATAAGCTAAAATCAAGTCAACTCAAGTCAAATCAAAAATATTTTGTCTTCCGTCATTTTTATTGTTTAATGAGAGTCATTTCTCGCTCTGTCTCTGCAGGATTCAGGGTCTTACCCCTCCAGCACTCATGTTCCCGGCCCGGGTAACACTATGACGCCACAACAGAGCAGCAACAGCATCCCGGGGAGCCACAGTAACGCGGCCTACATGAAGCAGCAGCAGCAGATGCAGCTGATCAGTCAGCAGAAGCAGTTCCTCCAGAGACAGATGATGGCCGAGCAGGTGCCGTGGCCAATATTCTTGTTATTTTTGCTTCTATAATATGCCAGCAATAGTAACATGATTAAAGACAGCAATGTTCAATTACATTTATTATTAATAATAATCATCATCATAATTAATATTTCTTTAACCAAATGATACAGTTGTGGTTGCAAATATGGAATTCAGTTTTTATCAGCAGATGGTGATTATATTTTACAACTACTTCAAAAGTGGCTCATTTAAACCAAACTTGGGAGCCAAAACTGTGTGTTTGTGTATAGATCTGTTTGGAGTAGACGTCACTTACAGCTGCGTGTGCATAGTGGTGGCAGAACAACACTGGTGACAAGTGGAGGCAAAATTAAATTTAAAAAAAATATTTTTGTGCCTTTGGATGTCAGAATCGGAAGGCAAATCCATATAATAATATAAACTCATGGTTGTGAGCCGAGGGGAAAAGAGAGAATGAAGAGTTATTTTTCCTTTTCATAACTGTGAGATAATCTCGGAGTTGCGAGAATAAAATCAGAATTTTAAAATATAAACTCAAATTGACCTATTTTCTTTTATTCCATGGCTTCCATAGACTGCTACTTGAAAACTGTCAGCTTCTGCCACCAGATAGGCTCCGCCCACAAGGAAAACGTCATCACTGTTTGTAAACACCGAATTGGTCTACAAGTTCCTGCTAAAGTTAATTCCATCCATCAATTCAGTTGTGGCTAGAAGGGATACAGCTAAAACCGGAAGCGAACCATACATTTAATTTTCTACCTGTTAGATTGTGTTTTATTAAAGGGTTAGTTCACCCAAAAATGAAAATTAGCTTGTGTTTTACTTACCCTCGAAGCATCCTAGGTGTATATGTCTTCTTTCAGACGAATCCAGTCGGAGTTATATTAAAAATTGTCCTGGCTATTCCAAGCTCTATCATTGCAGTCAGTGGGTGTTGCAGTTGAACAGTCCACAAGTCGTCAAATAAAGCTCGCGCATTCATAATAAAACGTGCCGCAGACGGCTCCGGGGGATGAAAGGGCCCCCTGTAGCGAATTATATTTTTGTATTTTGTATTCTGATTTTTGTAAGAAAAATATCCATATTTCCAACGTAATAAACACTTTTCTCTCACTTCCGTTATCATTAATATGATCCCACAGCACAGATTGATGTTTATTATCATACGCGATGTCATACACGGATCCGTTCCAGCGGAAGGCGTATGACGTATGCGCAGCGCGCGCGCCTCTGAGATATGCTAGTCTCGCGAGTTTGTTTAATAGGAGCAAAGGAAGCAAAGTTTCCTTACTTTAGCAAAGGAAAACCAGTCTCCTCTTGGCTTATATCGAAATCCTCTGACATTTTTCTTTGCAAATCTTCATCGGTTTGTACTTCTAATTCATGACCGGCGTTTGTTTTTGTTCTCTCTCCGCATTCGTCACTAATCACGCAACGCCGACGTGCTACGTCATCCGCCGGAACTGCTTCAGTGTATGACAGTCAGCGGAAGTGAGAGAAACGTGTTTATTACGTTTGAAATGTGGATATTTTTATTACAAAAACTCATGGATTCGCTACAGGGGGCCTTTATTCACCCCCCGGAGCCGTCTGCGGCACGTTTTATTATGAATGCTCGAGCTTTATTTGACGACTTGTGGACTGTTCAACTGCAACACCTGCTGACTGCAATGATAGAGCTTGGAATAGCCAGGACAATTTTTAATATAACTCCGAATGGATTCGTCTGAAAGAAGAAAGTCATATACACCTAGGATGCTTCGAGGGCGAGTAAAACACAAGCCAATTTTCATTTTTGGGTGAACTAACCCTTTAACATCTACACCTACCCCTTACAATAATGCAAAAACAGTAATTATTGTTGTACAGTGTGACAAAAATGGCACTATATAGATGTGCGCATGCCCAGTAGACGAATCTGAATACCATCTAGCCTTAACACATCAATTCTCTGGGTCGTCCTGTTTTGAAAGTCCACCTCTAGGGAGCAGCAGCCTCACAAGAATAATAAAACCTTTGGCAACAGTGTTGTTCCTCTCCTAAAAGTCTGTTAATATCATCGTCAATCGTAGTATTTGAAGTACTAACTGAAGTGTATTTGACTCAGGAGAAGCAGCAGCTGCAGAGGCATCTGACCCGTCCACCGCCTCAGTACCAGGACCAACAGAACCCGCAGGCCCAGCAAAACCCATTCCAGCAGCAGCAACAGGTCTCTCAGTTCACCGGTGTGCCGCTCTGCCTGGCCCAGCAGCACTCCTCCGGCTTAAGCGAGCACACCATCTCCGGTATTCACCTTTCTCTACTTGATCATCACTTGGCCCCTTTAACTCCTGCTGTTTGTTACATGTTGCATCAACAGGATGAACACACATGGGTGGATGCTAGAAATTAGAGTGGAATAAGAATAATTAAGCGGTTTGGTCTTGACTTGAGATTGGATCACATGAGTCAGATGTTAAACAGGTGTAAATGAGACCTGTGTTTTTCTGATTACGAGAAAAGTTCAGTATGACACAAGCTTCCTGGCTCTGTAGGTCAACACAAGTAGCCTTTTGTTACAAGTAAGCCCATCTGATTTGCAAGTGTGTTTATTGATAGACTCATTTGAATGACAGGCACACAGTAAGTTTAGTGTGTGGTGCCGTTACATACAGCAGCTATCGTTCATCTGTGAGTCTACTTTTAAAAGCGTAGTTCACCTAAAAATTGTCATCATTTATTCCCTCATGTTGTTCCAAACCTAAGAGACTGTGTTTTGAAGAATAATCAAATGAATATGTTTTAATTCAAATCAAAACTTGGACGATCCAAAAAAAAACAAAAAAATCATAAAGATGCCATGAACAGGTTTGACCTGTACACTCTATGTATGTGTTGATCATTGTTTAAATGTAAATAAAAGCTGAAGTTAAATCTGTTCTTTATATTAGGCAAACATATCTCTTCACAAGACCACTAAGGTTCATGTAGATTTGTTTCATGACGCCTTTATGACCTTTTTGGATCAAAGTTTTGCTTGGACTGTCGGGCAGTAACCTCTCTGGTTTCATTAAAATTATTTTAATTTGAATTTCAAAAATTAATAAAAGTCTTACGGGTTTGGAACAAAATGAGGTTGAGTAAATGATGACCGGAGCAGTTTTCCCTGCAAAGTGGAGCTGGTAAAATAAAATTGTGGCAAATGAGTTTAGAATGCTGTTTCAGTGTTGTCAGATCTTGCAAGAGAAGCAAGCAGCCTGGTCTTAAAAACAAGCCCGCACGCAGTAAGCGACTTGACTTATCAAAAATCTTGTGTACATGCTTGAGTGTAGAATGTTTCTGGTTTGGTTAAGGAGTATTGCTTAAAATCTGCATTAAATGAAAATTCACCCTATATATTTTCCAAATCCATTTTATTAGTCTCGCTGTGACCTAGTAATTGCAAGCTTATATTCATCTGCCTCCACTGCTGCGTGCCACGCCCACATCTTAACATCCAATCAACAGCTGATATATATAGAACCAAGTCCCGCCCCATAATCTTTTACACTCAGATGTACATTACAATATTGAAGAAAAGATCGGTGGCTTCTTCCATTTCACTTTAATTTCACTGGTCAACACTGAAAATATAAAAAAAATAAATAAATAAATTTTTCTAAATGGCAAGTTATGCCATGTTCTAATTGTGATTGTGTGCCCTACTCTATTTTAGGTGCATCTCAACCAATAGGAAATGTCAGCTCTCTGAGTGGCCCCACGCCTGGAACGCAACGGATGTTCTCTCAGGCACAAGGCATGATGGGAATGGGGGTTGGCCAGAATACTGGACCAAGCACTGGTCCCGCTCCAGCTGCCAGTCAAGCAGACATGAACCTCCCATCCTGTGGTCTCGACGTGCAACAAGTCCTCTACGGCAACATGCCCATGCATCCATCCCACCCCAACCAGCAGAGACCGTCAGTGTCCTCCATGTCTGCCGCTTACCGCCAGAACGTTCTAGCGGCTCAGCAACAAGCACACTTGAAAAACCAGCCCAATGCTGCTATGCTGAAACAACAACAACAGCAGCAGCAGCTGGCCCGTATGCCCAACAGCATGCCCAACGCCTTGGCTAATAACATGGGCTCTGCTATGCCCAGCTCCATGCCAACCAATATTCAAGGTGCCTTGCCCTCACAGGCCCAGTCATGGCAGCAGCAGCCCCAACAGCATCCAGGACTCCAGCCCGGCTCTGCTAACGGAGGCATGCCAGCAGGTTTCCCCAACTCTGGCTTTCAGATGCAGTCAAGATTGTCCAAACTTCCCAACAACACCCCGTTTCCCCAGGGAGGCATGGGAAATAGTGCAGCTGGTAGAACCCTGGCAGGTATGAATCCTGGACAAATGATGCCTAGCATGAACCAGCAACGGACCAATAACCCAGGCATGGCCCAACAGCAGGGGCAGCCGCAAGCGCAGTCTCAAACTCAACAGGTTCTGCCTGACTTGGGACCTTTCAGCCAGCCACAGGCCGGACCCAACCGCACCGCAGGACTTCAGTGCAGTCAGGCCTATCAGCTCAACAGGACAGCCAATCAGCAGCTCCAGTTTAGCTACAGTGCCCAATCAGGAAGCAGCTTGTCCGGGTTTTCTGCCGAGACCGACCTGGTGGACTCTCTGTTAAAGAATCCGACAACACAAGAGTGGATGGATGATCTAGATGAGCTGTTGGCTAGTCACCAATGAGTGATGGCCACAGGCCAATACTAGTGCCTTTGGTACAGGAGAAAACTTGTACATCCACATCACGTTTTCAGAGATGGTGAAACTGCTCATATCACGGTCAGATCTGCTGTGTTCTCTATTGAGTATGTATATGGTGTATATAATAGAGGTCAAGTAGAGCACAGAAGCCTGTGTCACTGAAGTATTCTCTGGACTGGAAATGTCAAAGAGAGAAATGCTCTACTACTGAACCTGTGGCTCAGTAAAACCACTGAATTTTCTTATGACAAGTGTGCGCTGAAACGTGTGTTCAGCCATCATACGGTTGTGCTGCCTATGTGTTTGCTGTAGGCACGAGGAGGCTCTGTTCAATGTCAGGAGTGTCTTGACGCTTCCACAGGCCTTAAATTTGCACTCTTGAAGATGCACAACATGTGATTTACAGTAAAACGGTCTAACGCAATAGTTAACTCAAATGAACATATTTGAATCATTTATTAACCATGTTGGTCCAAATCCATAAGACTTTGCTTCATGATGCTCCCAGCAGGGTTTAGCCCCAACCCAAATAAAACACACCTGAACTAGGTAATCAATTCTACAGGATCACTAGAAAACAGAGATGGTCTTTTTATAGGGAGATGCCGACTTGCATGGCTCTACTGTTGGAGGTTGAATGTTGATGTAACAGTCAACGTGGATCACGTGCCTTGATAACCAATCACATTATATCTGAATTGCTGTCAGATCTGAATGAGAGTCAGTCACTGATTATGGATACCATACATTGAAATAAATGAAAAATACAGCAAAAGCACTTCTGATGCAAAAGTGACTGAATTCTCTTCTAAAATCATTTTCATTGTAAACTCCAAAAAATGATTCCAAATTCCAAAGTGATTGTTTAATGGCAAACAATTTGATTCATATAGTAACAAGCTGCTCATCACAAAAGCCGTGTATTCAGAGTACTGAAGCCTCTTCTCCATCCAGAAAACGGAGCCTGTGTGTATTAACATTCTTCATTTTTATCTTCCACTAAAGATGGTCATGTGAGTTTGGAACGGCGTAAAGTGACAGTTCACCAAAACTAAAGTTGTCATCATTTAAGTTCCATATGGTTTATGTTCATTGGTTAGTTTCTCATTGACTAAATTTAGGAAGTAGATGCTTTATGGTTTGTTTACTCAGGCCGTGACCGCTTGAAGGCGTGTAGCTAAGACTAATAGTGAGGAGGATGAACTGATGAACTCTACAGTGCTCCAGTGAAAGTAGATCGCGTCATTAGACTTTCATGTTACACTACACTAAGTTGTGTTTGTTTTTTTTTCTCTTTTTTTCTGAAAAGCACAGAGCTTCTGTGTTGGTGAGAGGGTTAATATTCCTGTTTGTTTTCTCCCTCTGGTGTCTGATGTTACATTTGAGGGCAGGTCAGGTGCCGGTCCGAACCGCATTACCTGAACTCTCTCTCTTCATCTGAGATTCTGTGACAGGATTTCATGTATATTTATATATTATTTTGTATGTATGCAGTTTTTATTGTTCAGGAGAAGATAGATCTTATTTTTATATGTACATTGTTGCAAAATTTTGTAAGTATTTTATACTTTTTATTATTGTTCTCTGTAAAACAAGAGTATTGTGTAAATATAGTTCTCTAGAAACGGTCTTGTTTGGTGTGTGTATGTTTATTGTTTTATGCATGTCTCGAAAGGTTTGTGCATTAGCAACTAAGTTTTGACGTGTAATGAGTTTCAGAAAACACATTCCAATAAACATAACCCCAGCTTAAAAAACATCTTGGCACAAAATAAGTAATGATCAAAAAGCCGTGGAATAAAAGGAGGGCAAAGGCATCTTTTCAGAAATTATAAAGTTAGTTGTTACACCAGATTTTCAATGAAGTTTTGTTAAGACAACTAGCATTAATTTATTTCAAAGGTAAATGGGGCTGTTTCTCATTTACTTTTGTTGAATGCATCATTCATATGCAATATGTCTAGCAATATGTGCTGACAAATCTCACTAATAGTGATGTAATTCGGGTTATAGCTATGTCCCGCCCACTCTAGCCATGCTAATATAAGTGTGATTAAAAGAGCTGCCTGTGAGTGTGGTATGAACAGATAATAGAGGATAGTGTCGGACCTCACTGTGCACAGACATGATGCTGGAGCAGGTCGTGCTGTTAGCAGCCGTCACAGTTTTGGGATTGCTGGAACAAGGTAATTACCACATGATTGTAGATGGTCAATCAAATCAATATTTGTCAGTTTTGACTTTCATATGCTCAGAGAAACAGATTGCACTGTATGATGAAACGCGCTGGTGTCCTACATTAAAGTTATAGCTCGTGCTAGAATGGAGATAAAAATATCATACAAAAATAGGTTAAATAAAAGTTTTTACCTAAAAATGAAGATAAGGTAAAGGTGTGAATAATTACATTTTAGACACATTGTCAGTAATTTTACCAATGAAAATAAAGCCCTTGGAGAACCCTTGTGCGTCTTTGTTCAACACACAGCGGTGTTTCATTAATGAATCCACGTTTTTAAATTAATCGAGTGAATCGATGATTTAGTGAACCATTCATAAAGGCAGTCACTTGCTTCGTTTCTGAATGAATCAGCCATTTGAACGAATCGATTGAATGAATGACTCACTTAAGACAGGGATTTTCCGCCACCTACTGGCGCATTTAGTTTTATAGTCAGAGTATCGTTTCTTTTTCAAATAATTTCATATTTCACTATTTGTATGTTTTTATGTTGAATTAAAATATTTCTTTCTAAAGCTACTTATTTCAGCTACCTTTTTGTAATGTCTATTCAGTGGGTTTTTTTTTTCTAAATTAACACAATGATAACTATTATCTTTAATAATAACTTTATCTTTAATCGGCACATGTACATGTTAATTAATTAATCTCGTTAATTTGAGATTCATTTGATTAATTGATCGGCACATTATGTAATTACATACATAATGTGTTCTGCCCTCCCCGATGGTCACTGCGTAATTCGCACCCTGGGGTGATGGATATATTTTTAATGAAAAACCAAACATCCAGATTAAGAACAGTATATTTTGCAATGTGTGTTAGTAATTTCTTTACCTTCACAATCCGTCTGATCTGATGGAAGTGTGTTTACCGTCCTGTCAGCGTACTTCTCTCTGAAGGTGATCTCCGCGCGGAGAAAGCACTCGGTCTCTCCGCCTGCCACCACCGGACCTCCGGAGTTTGAGAGGGTCTTTCGAGCCCAGTAAGTCAGGCATCTGTCAACTGAGAGGAATGTAGATCTCGACAGGTTTAGTCTCATTTGTCATATTCTTGCTTTACCAGAGCAAACTGTTCCGAGTATTTCCCCCTGTTCGTCTTCTCGCTTTGGCTGGCTGGAGTTTTCTTCAGTCAAGGTGAGTTTCCCTGAACTGGAAAAGAAAGAAAGAAAAAAAAAAGAATTATCAGGTAGACTGATGTCAGTTCAACTTTGTGCTCACAGAACATATGAATTCATCTTAATAAAATGCAGAGACCACACTTTTATAGTTTGTGGTATTAATAAGTCACGGTCAAGCAGCTTGATGTGCTCACAAATATCAGTCAAACCAAAATGTATTCAGACAGCCTCAACATTTCTCACATTATCAGTTTATTCGCTAGAAAATGGTAATAAAATACGCTATGACAAGTTAAACTGTGTCAAAACAAATTAATCTTGATAATGTCAGGTAACTTTGATAGAAAGGTATGTAATTAATTCGGTTGAATATCTGTCAGCTGTTAAATGTAAGAACACAATTAGATAATACCAATTTAGGTCAACCAATTACCAAGCAATGCTTCATTTTGTTCAGTCTGTGGTGTAAAAAGATCGCATTAGCAATTAAAGAAAAGCCCTTACCCTGTGTCCCAACGAGCATACTATCCACCCTATCTGCCCTAAATAGTATTGAAAATTACTATCTAATAGAATTTAGAATGGATAGCATGCCCACTGGGACGCAGGCAAACATGGTCAGGTCAAAGTGTCTGAATAATGTTTGGTCCCACATTTGTATCAATTTTACTGGTAGTCCACTGTATGATGAATTTCTGGGTATAATACAGTTCACTTTATTTTGTTATCCTCACAGGACAACTATAGTGTCCTGCACCCACTAGTAAAATAATATCAAAAATTATATCTGGTCTCTGAATAATTTTTGGTTTGACTGTACATTCTGCTACTGGTGCAAGCACAGAAACACACTTGATTTATTTGCAGAAAAAGAGAGCATCTAGAATGTTACATTCGAAAGAATAAAAATGCCTAGATGTTCCTTCTGGTCTGTTTGGATGGGTTTATCGTGGTTTTTGGGCACTTGACAGACGTCAAACTGGTAGAGCAGCAAAATAGCTTGGCTGTGTTGAGCGAGCATCTAAACCAGAGACGTGTACAAAGGGGAACTTTCCCTCGTGAGGACTGTATAAATAATATATCTGCCTTGCTTTGGTTAGCTATATTTAGTCTATCTAGATTAAATGGCAAAAAAAAAAAACTCACATCTGACATCTCACACCTCTGATTTGCATGTAAACAAAAAATCCCTTGAAAACGTTTTATGCAAAACACTATGCCTGTTCTGTTGCTGTTGTGTTCTTCAAAAACACCTCGATTCAGACCTAAAGGAATAAATGTAAGCCTAAATTAAGGTGGTGATCAATATTAGGTTAAGTCAAGCATCGCAATTGCAATTACTTGGGTTTAGTGATATGAAAAAAACGCTCACACAGAAAATGACATGATGATTTTCTTGCTCTCTAGCATTGGCAGTAATGTTTGGGCTGCTGTACCTTTATGGACGGTATCTGTACTTCCACGGCTATGTGGAGTCTGCTCAGGGCAGGTGAGTGATCCAGCACTGTAGTTATGTTCATGTTTGCCCAGTCGTGCTGCTGACCCCTTACTGTCCGTTGGCAGACTGGAGCCGCTGTACTTCAGTGCAAAGATGCAGTGGATGCTGATCGCTCTGGCCGGGCTGGGGGTCGTCTGCACCATGACACAGGCTTATCTGGGACTGGACCTGCTGCACTCCTTTAGTCATGTTCTGGGCCTGACCGAACACACATGAAGGATCTGGACGCAGGTCTGCAGGAAGCTGAGGACAGGGAAGGCTTTAGCACCTGTAATGGAATAGGTGACAAAACCACAAAAATATGTATATTTTTCTCCTCTAAAGAAAGATTTATATCAAATGTATTTATATAAAAAAATGAATACAGGCTACTATTGATTGCTCCAGGAAAGACTCAAAGTGTGTGAGTTAATCTGCAGTGTACTCATGCAAAACCATCAGTTATTCAAATGTTTGCTTCAAATGTTTAATAACTGAATAGAAACCATTACTGTTAGTATTTTCAAATAGCTAAAATTAGTTTACTTAATATATTATTACGTTTATATTTCAACTAGAGGCTTTTAACTGATTTTTTTTCAATTGATGCATTAGGTGCTTTTGATCAATTTGATATTGTTTGACTAGATAAGGCATTTTATGCATCCTAAATACAGTTCAAATGTTTCACTTTTGGAATAAATTTACAAAAATTACAACTCAACTGGAAATGATGCACAATAAAAAATATTTTGCTCCCAAGTGATATTTAGTTATTTTTAGTATGTTCATGTTCACTGACAGTGTTGGTCCATTGGTAAGCAAGTACATTAATGCTAGAAATATCTTTATTGTAGCAAAAATCAATTTTTTCAAAAACCACAAAGAGACACTTCTATTTAAAACTGTTACCCCTGGGATGTATATACTGTATATATATATCATTTCCAAGAATCATTAAGTTTTCATTTCTACATAAGCATCTTTATAATATTTTCTGTTAACTGGTAATGTGTAAATGTATGCATTTCTAATCTATACACATTTATAAAACTCACTAGAATAATGTTAGAGACTGCATAAAATTGTCAAATTCCTAAAATGTTTGTCTGAATTGTTCGACATCTAATCTGTGTGTGGTGTTTTGTATTTTTGGACACTAGGAGGCGCTAGAACTTTGCAGATCAGTGCCAGTGAAGACTGTGAATTCTTTCTATTTCTCTTTCTTATGCATTTCCAGTTGTTCTTATCTGACTAATATGCTGATGAAAGCCAGGACATTTTATCTCACCAGTAGCTGTAATATTAAGCATTAACACACTGGAGGCTTCGCTGTTTAGAGGTGAAAATGTGTATGAAATCTTGTAGTGATATCTATCAGTGAGCAAAAAAAACATTTAAAATGAAATTCTTCAGTCAAACAAATAAATGTAGATTCCTTGGTCGTGCTCTTAAAATAATTATTGTTATACCTCTCAAAATTT
Organism: Sinocyclocheilus anshuiensis; assembly: GCF_001515605.1. Lineage (NCBI taxonomy): Eukaryota > Metazoa > Chordata > Actinopteri > Cypriniformes > Cyprinidae > Sinocyclocheilus > Sinocyclocheilus anshuiensis. Next base: position 520,140 of record NW_015549683.1, on the reverse strand, counting down.
ATAATACAAATTCTTCCAGTTTGTATTGGAACCCAATGGCAAAGTCAGCAACTGCATGTGCTGCTAAAATTAGATCTGCATTCAAAAGCTTCAGCTGGAACGAATGTTGACATGTGTTCAGAAAGCTTGAGATGGAGGTAATAGTGATCATGTGTCTGTTATTAGGAGAAACTGAAGGAAATAAAGGCTTTCATGTGACATAAAAGAGAGAGCAGTGTGCTGCACATCTGTGTAATTTTGCCACTGTCTAAAGCAGCTAAATGAAACCATGTGGCATCATGCTGTAAACCCTTCATATATATAAAGTGTGCTGAGGGTTCTGCAATATTACCACAGAGATATGTGTCATGAGCATCCACCGGTCACATGTTGACACTACTGCAGTCTGCTGTACTGTACAACATGTGATTTTTAAAATATGTTTCACATTTTATTATTGGCATGTTACATTTATACATTTATGAATAATAGCTAAAAGCAGCAAAGCAGCATTCTGTATTAGCTGCAGCTGTCTAATGGTGTTTTTAGGGAGGGTGAGGACACAATAGTCCATGCTGCTGGTGATAAAGGCATGAGCTAGTTTCTCCAAGATTTGATAATGGTCTGTAGTTGCTTAATATGGTGTCATCCAGATTGCTCTTTTTCAGAAGGGGCTTAACAACTGCAGTTTTCAGGGCATTTGGAGAAGGCATTTAAGAGATCAGCTTCTAAACAGTTAAACAGACTTTGGAAAAAACATGTGGGAAGTGTGTTAAGGCAGCAGGCTGATGTTTTAAGATGCTGTGCTGTGCTGTTTCAGTTGCTTGGAAATCAGACATAGTAACTGCTTTCTGAAATTGCGGTCTAATCTGTCTGACCTCTGCTCAACCTGAGGATGTGCTGATCACCTTTCTGATATTACTGATCTGCTCAGAAAAGAAGGAAGCAAACTCTTTGCGTTTGCTGTCAGAGAGCATCTCACTGAGAATCTGACTTGGGGGGTTTGTTAGTCTCATAACAGTAGCAAAAAGAGTGTGTGTTGTTCAAGTTGCTGTTTATAAGGTTTGAGAAGAAGGTCTAGCTGTGGCTAGTTCCACACTGAAAGCATGAAGGCTTTATAAAAGTTATAGTGGATTTCAAATTTTGTCTTTCACCACATCAGTTTAAGGTAACTTAGTTGCTTCTCAAATGCATACAAATCTAAAATGGCATATGTGGTTTATAGGATTTATCTCTCTTAAGGTGCGCCCCAGTTCACATACTTACGCACTATTCTGTGGCGTATAAATAGTAATGTATTCAAACTTCCAAAAAATAAAAAGTGCACTTTATCTGGATGATGCACTTAATTATTGACAAAATAACCTTATATAATGCATACACTATGTGGTTGAGTACATAGTACAGTGCATAGTGTATAGTGCATCATTTGGGAAGCAACTTTATTTTCCACTAAGCTGCTGAGTTAAGAGTTGTTTCCTATAGCAGGAAAATCTCTTCTGAATGTTATAAATTCCTCCTTATCTATAGGTCATGTGCCAAAAACCTTTGGAAAGATCATTACTGAAACTGGATCATAGTGAATTTGCCACCTATCTATCAACCATGCTCCTTTTTGCAGATATTTTGTATCTATAAAGAATTGCATTCAGGTTTCAGGCCTTCTTCCATCTTAGCAACATTGCAAAGTTACGAAACACGTAATTTATTTCTGATGCAGAAAAACTAGTTCATGCAATCACTACTAGGTGGTTGAACTATAGTAGTCAACATTTGGGGTGGATCAAAAAAGTTCATCAAAGTTGTCCTAAGACCAGAACGCATTTTGGTTTGAGGACAACTTTAATGAAAGGTGAAATGTTGACTAGTGTACTTGAAATTATTAGTAGTTTAGCTTGCCAAATTGCACTTAAAGAAGCTAACACACACCCTCCAGTGCCAGTGTGTGGTTTAGTGTAATCATTGTTTCTCTTGGCTTGGTCTTATCAGCAACAGGAAGCAGAGAGCGGCTTGTTAAAGGTGTCATGTCGCCACTCGGTGACGCTGAAAGCTCTCATTTCCTGTAGCTGTTCTCAGCTGCTGCGTGACCCAAGTGAGCGAACGCCTAAATCAAATAGGTTTTCTATACTGTGTGACACTTTAAGACCCAAATGTTCTTATATTAATGAAATAAGATGTAACTGTGAATTAATTGTAATTAATCTGATACAAACCTCTGAACATACTGCAATGCTGCACACTGATAAATGGCTTTGAAACAATTTTCACTAGTAAATTTCACAAAGAATTACAAAGTAACATGGTTGATTAAATGTGGAATTTTTAAGTAGAAAGACTGTTTTACTCGTAAAACATAATTCAGTCATTTTGTACAAGTGTCTGGATTGATTTTATTATACTCACCAATGTGGGATTTTTACAGTACTGTGTGAGAAGCAATAGGGCGATAATCTCAGCAGCCCCAGAGGAGCCATTCATACTTCATTGTCTCTCTCTTTCTCCCTCGCTTTGGCTTGAACACACAGGTGCACGTTCTCTTTCAACTGACCTGGCCGCTTGGAGAGGAAGTTGTGTTTTTGGCCAACAGGAAAAAAATCATATGGGATTTTTGCTGCTTCCTGTTGCAGGAAACACGTTCAAGGATGCAGAAGGGGTGTGTGGGGGCTGCCTGTGTGTGTGTGTGTGTGTGTGTGTGTGTGTGTGTCAGTGAAAAGTCAGTGAAAGAGAATATACATCTGTATTACTACAAGGACAGAGCAAAAACTTTAACACTAATATTAGTTTCTCTACAGGGCTGTTGAAGTATAAATTAGCTGTAAACATGTTTATGCATTCATTAGCATATTTATGTATCAGTAACACTTTATATTAAGGTTCCCTTCGTAAAGTGTTTATAAAGGTGTTCAATTAATTACTTACTTGCCTTTATAAATGCATTCGGCCTACTAGACTGGATTCTGGGATAACCTTCTCTGTAGATGCAATTCTGCTTTAGAGTACAGCTTAAAAGGCTGCATCATCATCATCACTCTGAAACAGCCAATGCATTAAAGGGTTAGTTCACCCAAAAATGAAAATTAGCCCATAAATTGACTTTCTTCTTTCAGACGAATCCAGTCGGAGTTGATCTTGTCAAAGACAAAATTGTCTTTGATCTTTCAAGCTGTTTCATGGCACTCAGCGGGTGTTGCATGCTTCAGTCCAAAACAAGTTAAATAAAAAGCGCCCATCCATTAAAAAAAGTGTCTCACACAGCTCCGGGGGGTGAACAAAGTCCTTCTTTAGCGAATCAATGCGTTTTTGTAAGAAAAATATCCATATTCAAAACGTAATAATCACTTTAATGTAGC
>NW_015549683.1:497117-516485 GCF_001515605.1 Sinocyclocheilus anshuiensis | reverse complement strand
TCTCCTCTTGGCTTATATCGAAATCCTCCGACATTCTTCTTTACAAATCCTTGTTTTGTACTTCTAATAAGTGAACATTGTTTTGTTTTGATCTCTCCCCTGCGCTTCCGCGTGCGTCATTTCTGAGCAGCGCATGCGCAAAGCCAACCTCATACGTCATCAGCCCGGAGCTAGCTTTTTATTTAACTTGTTTTGGACTGATGCATGCAACACCCGCTGAGTGGCATTAAACAGCTTGAAAGGTCAAAGACCATTTTTAATATAACTCCGACTGGATTCGTCTGAAAGAAGAAAGTCATATACACCTAGGATGACTTGAGGGTGAGTAATTTATGGGCTAATTTTCATTTTTGGGTGAACTAACCCTTTAAAACCACTGATAGGCAGTAATAACTGCATAATTTTAAATACCTGTGTATTAGTGACTCACATGTCGTAAATGCTGAATTAAAAAGCTTATACATACTTATTTGAATCAAAAAATTTGATTAGTTTAGATTTCAAGATGAATTAAGATCTTATTTGATTCATTATTAATATCATGATGCAGCAAACGTACACTATTATTTATTTATTAGTTATAAATATGAATAACCTGTATAATAAAGTGTACTGGAGACATTACAGTAATGAGCCTAAACAAAAACACCCTGAAATCTCACTATAATAATCTGTTTTTGCTTCATCATGAAATAAAAATAAATAAATATGAATATCTATTATTAAGTTTACAAAAAAATCTATTTCATACGTTTACAATAATGTGACCAGATTTCTTGGCTTCTATATACTTTATAATTAATAATTATTAAGATGTTTGCGGGTCAAACTGACCCTAACTGGTTTTAATACAATCACACTGTAAATAGGAAAATAGTAACCAAATCAAAACAGTATTTTAACAAAAACACATGACAAAATAAAACAAAAGATTTATCTAAATCTGCATATTTTTCATCATTTGTCCTTGTGTGTTTACATAATATCACTAATATTATTAGTGAACAAAGAATTAGTAAATTAGTAAATAAGAATTAGTATTATTAGTAAATAAAGAAAAGAAGGTCAGTGGAAGATGCTTGAAGCCACAATAACTGAACATTCAACTGAAAAGCGTTATAATAAAACACGGTTGGTTTTGCAGTGTGTTTGCATGCTCTTCTGAACATGATATTAAAGTATTGCCCATGTATGAGTGAATTTTTAGAGCTGGTTTATTAAAAACACCTTTTTTTAATAGGTTAAATAAAGGTCTGATCCATGTGTTTAGCTGCTGCAACTTTGTCATCAGAATACATAGCTACTTTTTCATTTCTGTCAATGAAGAACAGTGTTTTTATAAAATAATGAATTTCCTTGATAATAGTTACTGCATCTATCAGCAGGTTGTCAGCCAAACCCTGAAGGATCTCACAGGACATGCCAAAATTACAGCACATTAAAAAGTGGAAATGATGAATTTGATTCTGAAAGTTTTGCCAGTTAAACTGAACTCATCTAACCTAACAACATCTGAACAGCTGAATGAATTGCTCATATACATTGTTTAATTTGAAACTCCTCTTGCTCATTTAGTGCTAAAATAGTTGCATTAAAACGTAACTCTGGAAACTCTGGAGGTTTATTGATATAAACATTCACACGTCAAGCAGGAAATACTGATGTTTTAACAGCTTTGTACATGTACAGTTCAGCTCAGCATGTGATTTACTGTGAACAACACTGAGAGATGCTCGTGCTGATGTTTGACATCTGTTAATGAGACTGTTTAGCGATAGAAGAGCAGCACGGCGGATTGAGTGAGATGTTTAGATGCTTGCTCCAGAGCGGTGAAGTCTCCACACTGCTGACGTTCCGAGAAAAATCCTCCTCCACCAATGCAATACTGCAAAACACACTTACATCAGTCTGATGGCTTTGTAATGTGATTTGTTTAGACTAAAAACCACTGACAGATGCATGACTTACATGTTGAGGATTGCATTCAATAGGTTTAACTCCAGAGCACATGGCCACGGCTGCTTGATCGGCGTTAAACACTCTGAAGGTGATGAAGCCGGACTCAAACTCCTCTGAGATAAACAGAACAAACACGGTTTGTACCTAGTATTTCTGCATATGCATGAATGTCTCTAATGCAATATAGAGCGCAATACTTCCAACAGATGGTCCATATAAGTTTGCAGTTGAATCTTTGTCTCCAGTATCATACACCACCGGACTGCTGGGTCCCATATCGCTCTTACACTGTCCTGCTCCAAACTTCATGGGGTATTTCTGTTCAAATAGTCATTTTTCAATCATTTTTAATGAAAGTGTTCAATTTTAAGTTTCATTTTTTGAGGTTTTATAAAAGTAAAAAAAAAAAAACTTGTGCATTTGTTTTTTTTAAACAAGTTTTGATCATTAGAATATTTAATACGCCTTTTGCATCTTAAGGTGTAACAATGATTAGATAAGTATTATAATGCATTATAACTGTGGTTACAATTATTCTTGTGATCATACAATGCATTATAAAGTGCATTACCAGGCATAGTTAGTGCATTAAAACTACTTTTATAATGCATTATATAATGATAACTATTGCATATTTGCTGTTTTTTGATGTGTCATCCAGTCCAACTGTCCACAAGATACTAGATAATTTCTTGTCAGTGATCAGTGATGTTTTTTATATATTTCAGTTTACTGAGACTGTAAGTAGCCTATCTGCACTTTTATTTCAGTATGCACATCCTCTTTAAAGTAGAAGTACATGTGTGCATGTTGAATTTGATGTAAGGATCGTGTGTTTCACCTTGAATAAGTGGTAAAGGTTTCCACCATGCTCTGTGAGGAACTGGCTGTCTGTATGATAGCGCAGGATAGCAGAAGACGTCCAGCTCTTCAGCTGCTCATTATTGGGAACATGCCACACTGACACGTCTTGTGCCGAGATGTCGTAGTACCCAGGATTCTGTGGGATATGACTGGGTCGTCAGATTTAAGGCATTATTATCCTCTCAGTGGTGGGCTGAGGTTTTGTGTGGTAATGTACCTTGTAGTCGTCACTAGTAGAGGCCTCCGCGCTGCCGAATGTAACAGTGTTGGCCCACGTTCCGTCTCCTTCAGGCAGGTTTTGGTCGTTTCCCTGCTGGCTCGACCAGCGATCACCAAGAGAGCACTTCCCTTTGATGTTGTTCTCGTGGACACTGGCCACCAGAGTCCAGCCACCGCCGGCTGTGGTCATGTCACAGAAAGCCTGGTAGTATGTACCGCTCTCTGTTGTCAGGATGTACATGCCATCTGAGGAGAAACAGACCCCAGATTTCACTTTAATAAAGAGAAGAACTTGACTGAAAGCTTGCTAATGTCTATACTTTTTGACATATTTTATAATAATAACAATGTGGATTTATGTATGTATGCATTTATATTTTTTATATTTATTTATTTTGTTAAAAAGCTGTTTCCAACATTGATAATAATAAGAAATGTTTCTTGAGCAGCTAATCAGCATATTAGAATGATTGATGATGACACTGAAGACTGGAGTAATGATGCTGAAAATACAGCTTTGATCACAGAAATAAATTACATATTCAAATATATTCAAATAAGAAACAGTTATCTTAAATTGAAATAATATTTCACCATATTACTCTTTTTACTGTATTTTTTTAATCAAATGATTGCAGCCTTGTTGAGCATAAGAGACTTCTTTCGAAAACGGAAAAATCTTGATTAGGCTATTCCAAACTTTTGACCGGAACTTGTCTCCAAACCTAATTTCAAGCATTGAAGCACAAGCTTTTAGATCAAAAAGTTTTTATAAATTCAGTGTGTCTAAACATTCGATTGGTGCTGTGTTTGCATTTTCAGAATGGCTTTAAAAAGAAAACTTTGAATAAAACCTAACTCATGAAACTTCCAGAGAGCTTACCCTGCGAAGCGCCGTGTTTCTCTTTGATATCCAGGCAGCTGCGAGCGAGGGTCCTCAACCTAGCATGATACTTGCCTAATTCTGGGTTTATGTAGGTGCCATTTATGATAATTGGCTTTGGGGTGACAGCTCCCATAACACTCAGCACTGCAGACAACAAGACAGATAAACTGAAACAACTCTCTCTCAGAAATGGCTAGTAAATTTCACAAATAATTGCAAAGAAATGGCACAAGTGTGAAGTAAAAAAGACTGAAATTGTATTTTCTTGTAAAACGTACTCTACTTTGATTTATTTGCAACTTCAACATTTAGTAGCTAATAATGTGTGCTCACATTAAAATCCACATTCAAAAAAAAAATAATAAATTAGCATATCAATATTCATAATCATAGCCCACTTACCTTGCCTCAACTGCAAAAGACACATCAGGAAGAAAATGAAGCGCAGCATGGCTCTGAGTCTGATGAAGATTTCTCTCTTCTGTTCAGCTTTTATCTCCCAGCCGAGCTTATATCTGGAGTAAAACCGACTTATTGTGCAACATTGTGTCAGTGTGTAATCATTAAACATGCAGTCAACCCAGGGCTGGACTTGAATCAGGGAAATGCCCATTACTGAAACACCAATACATTATCATGTGCTCTGTTTACTTTTTCAGCAACTTATCAGCGATGTTATGGAACATTACATCCATATTTTTGTTCTTGGCATGTGCTTTTGCCACAACAAATTACGGGAATGTGCATGTATTTGTGAAAGCGATGAATGCAGTGGATTGTGGGTAGCAGGGGTCTGAGCCACTGGCCAAAAGCAGTGTATTGAATCGATTCTGAAAATGCGAAAAATGGTCTTGTGACTTTACACACCCTAATTTTTTCACTGAATTGAATGGTAAAAATAAATGGTAACACCTAAAAAAACAAAAAATATTAACATCACTGAACAACCTACATTCATTCATACCAAGAAAACAAAAATTTAAGGTTTAAATCAGGTAAAAAAATAGTTATTTCATGGTAACAGTTGCAGGTTACCACATTTTTTATACTTTGAATGTTTCTTTTTCATGCTAGCTGTTGCCTTTGTGCTTTATTTAGCTTTTTTTCACCCCTTGCACATGTCCAGTGTGCACAATGATACATTTTTCATCAGAAACAATTAAATCACCTCTTTCCTCCATGACGAACATGACATTCGCTTGCACAAGTCTTGTAAACACGCTGTGCCATAAATGCCCACCAAGTAAACCAAACCAAGGCCAATGTCCACTGAAATGTTACTGTGTGCCCATTTGTTTCAAAATGTTTTATTTTAGGCATTTCCCAATTGCTGATAATGACAGTAATGTGCTAAATTCCCAAAAACAGTGTCTTGTCATTCCTATAAAGTGTTTCGGGGAATTTAACTAATCACAGACAATATTCATAGTTGGGCAATGCAGTTTGTGAAATATTTGGAAATCATTTAAAATTTTACAGTTATTAACTGTAAAAAGAGCCTATTTTCGTTATTGTTATTATTATTATTTTTCTACCTAGTCTGCTTTGATCACAGAACAATTATTATTATTATTCACTTAAATAATTGACTGTTTAAAAATGATCATTTGACACTCATTTGAATCAAAGTACTGTAACTAATGCATTGACAGCACTGATGCACTTAACCAGCCATTGCTCTTTCTTTGCATCTTTCTAAAGATTTTCACAGAACGATAAAATGATCCAATTAAAGATGGTTTATTGGAATTTATTCATGTGCACTATGAACTGATTTGAGTAAAGTCAGAATTTGATTCTGTATAGTTGATGACAGAACAGGAGTTTTGCATGTGGTCGAAATATTGTTGACAATGGTGTTTCAGTGTTTTCTTCTCTCTTTAATAAACCAACATAAGCTTATTAGCTCTGTCTTTTAATTCTCTCTTTGGTGATCATATCCTATCTTGCGTCCTGCCCCTTGTCCTAAAATGAACATCTAGTTCAGTAGATCAGCTGCATCCTGCCCTGAAACACTGGAAGTCCCCCCACTCTCCCCCACACCACCATATCTCTGTTTATGGATCAGCCGAGGCAGATCTGTCTCGAGGCTCTGTCCTCAGGATGAGGTGTGAATCATGTCAGAGGTGGAGTGTTTAAGAGGCTGTGCTCTTGTCTCGACAGGCTCCTGAACACACAAAGTGTCAGTCTCTCTTCATCCTCAGAGGAGACGTGAAGGTCAGCAGATAACACACTTAGCTTTATTATTTCAAGAGCTCGCCTACTTATATAATCTTCGAAAGATGGTAAAGCAGGTTTGGCTCAATTAACAGAATTATATAAAATTCTCCCAAACAGTTTTCTTAACTCAAGGGGCTTGTTGCAGTTGGGCACATGAGTGCTTACAGAACTCAGATTATAAAGAGCGAAGTGCAGGTTTACTGTGCTTATCGCTTGTAAAATAAAACTGCATTGTAAAGCAAGGCATAATCATTTACATTCATTCTTTCATCACAAATGGCAGCCATTGACTTCTATAGTATTTTTCCTTAGTATGAAAGTCAATGGCTACCGTATCTTCTTTTGTGTTCAGCAGAAGAAAGAAAAGAAACTCATACAGGTTTGGAACAAGTGCACTCTCAGAAAAAAGGTACAAAAGCTGTCGCTGGGGTGGTAGCTTTTGAAAAGGTACAAATTTACACATATATATGTATAATATAATATAAATAATACAAACATTTCGGTGCTAAAATTTAAATTTTTGGTACTAATATGTACCTTTATGGGTAAATAAGGTACAAAGGTGTACCTTTTGAAAAAGTACTGCCCCAGTGACAGCTTTTGTACTTTTTTTCTGAGAGTGTGGAAGGTGAATTTAATAATCATTTCTGGGTGAAATATCTTTAAGGCAATTGAGGCTGCATCAGTAAACTGTGACTTTCATCCTTGCTTTAGATTTACTGTTAGATTGTGTCTCTCTCTATCTTCATCTTAATGTTTTCTGCCTTCTCATTTATATATGTGACCCTGGAGCACAAAAGCAGTCTTAAGTCGCTGGGGTATATTTGTAGCGATAGCCAACAATACATTGTACGGGTCAAAATTATCGATTTTTATTTTATGCCAAAAATCATTAGGATATTAAGTAAAGATCATGTTTCATGAAGATATTTTCTAAATTTCCTACCGTAAATGATCAAAACTTAATTTTTGATTAGTATTATGCATTGCTAAGAACTTCATTTGGACACCTTTAAAGGCGATTTTCTCAAAATTTTTTTTTTTTGTATAAATCTCAATTTCAAAAAATTGACCCTAATGACTGCTTTAGTGGTCCAGGGTTTTCGTGAATGGCTAAAGACTCATTCTAGTGTGAAAACACCACTTTCTCTGCCAAAAGTATGAATAATACAGTTTTACGTCATTCTGACGCAAATTAAACCTACTCTATAATCTTTGTTTTTGTGCACTTTGTGCATCTTGTTTTCAGAGCTGTTTAAAAACAAAACTCTGAAACAGTGAATGGATATGAAAGAGCGCAAAAGAGACAGACTATAATATCTTAAGTCAAATTAGTGCTTAGCTGTTTAGGAGGCATAAAGAGTCTCTAATGTGCCCTGCAGCCCATATTTCCACACACATGCAGACGCCGATGGTTGAAACCTGCTCTTTCTATTTCAGTCTAGTTTAATGCTTTTTTATCATTCCCCTGTTCTTTTGCCCTCAACCTTTCAGTCTCAAAAGATCTCGCTCCCTGTCTTATCTTTATCTCTTCAGTCCTGCTAGACTATTTCCCTCTGAGATGAGACTTTGTGATATGGTTCAACAGAATTTGGGATTGTTGCTGTATGTCTTTTGTTGCTATATGTTGCGAGACAAAGTGCTTGACAGGACAGCTTGTTTGTCAGATGGACATAGTTTGTTCAAATATCCATCTGGAGATAAGAGGCTGTCGTCTGTCAGGATTGTGTTGTGAGATTGTTCGGCATTCCTTCCAGCCCTCAGATGAGGCAAACTGACCTCAAGCCAGTGAAACTTCTGTTTATGTGCGTCTTCACCATTTCCTCTCGGTCTGCTGAAAACATCAACAACAAGCAGTAGTTCATCACTGCTGGCTGCTTTACTGTGTCACCGTCTATTGTTTAAGCAGTACAATGATGTTTAGATCCCTCATCCTACTGTGATAAGGGAAGGTGGAGGTAGTGGAAATGGGAAGGGGGAAACCCGGGCACTGGGGGAGGTCAGTGTGAAACGCACACACAGAGTGTGTCGGGACTGTGGTCTAATTTAATTCACATATGCTGTGTTGAAGAAAACCTCAGTGAAGCAATGTGGAAGCCAGATACAGGATATTCCGGGACTTTTGGTTTTCTGCTTTTCATTTGGAAAACCTCACAAATAATTGCATTATATTTTTTGTACACATGCATGTGTGTGATGCATGAGTGAGGAAGATATGCTTCACTATCTATCCTTTTTACTGTTTAGCTTTGATGCTTCTCACCATTTAACTTCATTAAATTATTGAAAAATATATCCATATTACTGAATCTTATGAAACCATTCAAGAACATGCCCAGGTCATATTTCACCCCAAAAAACAAAAGTGAAAAAAAAAATAATAAATTCAAGTCTTTAAAAGATTTAGATTTATTCTTTTTAAAAATAAATGTTTAATATGAGTCATGCACAACATTTCAACTCACCATGACTCTTACTGTGTTTATTTAGACAGTTTGGAAAAGGAGTCAGATGTGTGAAGAGCTGGAGGCAGTGAATGAAAGAAGTGGGATCATGTTTCATTAAAAGCACAGCCTCATTTCTTCTAAATCCGCTCCTTGCTACAGACGGGTGGAGTTAAGCAGCACTGTACACTCCTCCCTCACTATCTGTTATTGGCTCTCAGGCCATTCCCCCTGAATGTGCCGTCCCAGCCCCCTAAGTTCCTCAGCTCCTCGCTTTAATGCTGACTGGAGTCCTGGGCCAGGAAGCAGCAGCTGTGTGTGAGTGAGTAGAGCTGTAGAATAACATTGATTTGGCTAAGGGAGATGATAACTTTAATTATGAACTAGAATGGTCTGGAATTATACTTTTATAAAAGTGATTTAGTTGTCTGAATAGTGATTATTATTTTCCATGGGTTTTTACTGTTTAATTATTGTGGTGAGGTATGTCTGTTGATATCAGTAAATCTCAATGTTAATATGGGCTAACACTACTATAAAGTTATAGCTGTGAAACTTTGTGATGACAATTATCATTTTCCCATTTTTGTGACTTTTATATTTACTGTAAATGGTCATTTACAAAGCACCTGGTTGTGGTGGTACTGTCATTAATTTTTGACTCTACAACAACAGTTTTCTCCTTTTTAGTATTTCTTTTTTTTAACCATATTGCGTAGGCACGTGTATCTTTTGATGTATTAGAATGCCTATCTAGTTGCTTAGCACATCTGACTCTACGTAAAAGGAAATAGGAAACCTCACACACAGTCATGCTCCAGGTCTTGCTCCTTCTGGCAGCTCTTATTGAGTGTCCACCCTGTCATGCCCACAATATGGGCTCTGCTCCCCTCATTATCCTGTATCATGTCTGGGAAGAACAGCCCTCAGGGACAAGGGTGGGTCGCCTCCTGGATGACCTACGTGAACGTGGGGAAACAGGATCACTGGAAAACTTCCGGGTCGTGCCGCATGGGCATACTCTACCAGTCACAGTTGATGTAAGGGATGGTACCGTGTCAACACTAGGCAGGCTGGACCGAGAAGAGCTATGCTGGGGAGCAGAATTTTGTGAACTGGCCTTCAGTGTTCTCTACAGAAAGGGTGGTGCTATGCATTTCCTGTCAGTTCGTGTGGAGGTGATGGACCAAAATGACCACAGCCCAGTCTTTCCCAGCCTAGTGCAGGAGGTGGAGATCTCTGAGACAGCCTCACTGAGAATGCACATCCCTCTGGACCGGGCTGTAGATCCAGATGCGGGACCGAATGGCCTTCAGACCTACTCCCTGTCTTCCAACCAGCACTTTGCTTTGGATATCCGTACTTCTGGAGGGGCCAAGCAGGCTGAATTAGTGGTCATCAAAGAACTGGACAGGGAGTTGCAGCCAACTTTAGAACTGGTTCTAACAGCCTGGGACAAAGGGGACCCACCAAAATCAGGCAGCACAAAAGTTATAGTCACAATTCTCGACTCCAACGACAATAGCCCTGTATTTGAGGAGGCCCCGGCAGTTATCGAACTAGCAGAGGACACCGTTCATGGGACGATTGTCATTAATCTCTGTGCTACAGACCCTGATCAAGGTGCTAATGGGGAGGTTGAGTACTCTCTCAGTAAACATGTCCCACTGGAAGTGCAAAGACTATTCAGCATCCATCCAAAAACGGGTGCTGTGACTTTACAAGGTCCTTTAGATTTTGAAGAAAATAATGTGTATGAGGTAGACATCCAAGCTCGAGATCTGGGGCCCAATGCTATCCCGTCTCACCACAATCTGCAGGTCAAATTGCGAGACATCAATGATAATGCGCCTCGCATTCATATAACATGGACTCCACCAGACTCCCCTGTTGCAACCGTCTCTGAAGGAGCACCAAATGAAACTTTCCTCACTCTTGTGATGGTATCTGATGCCGATTCTGGGGCAAATGGGCAGGTACAAGTGCACATTCTCAGTGGATCGGGCCCCTTCAGACTCAAACAGATCCATGGAGACAATTACATGATTGTAACCAATGATACACTGGATCGTGAGAGACAAATGGAATATAACCTCACTCTTCTAGCTCAGGACCGTGGTGATCCTTCTCTATCCTGTATTAAGCACCTGACTGTCCATGTTTTGGATGAAAATGATAACGCACCAATGTTTGCCAAAAGTCACTACCGGAGCATCCTCAAAGAGAACAACACCCCTGGGTTACCTTTCTTGACCGTGGAGGCACATGATGTTGACATGGACCTCAGTGGAAGGGTATCATTCTCCATTAGAGAATCAAATGAACTGGGGACACCAACAGCATTTTTCTCAGTCCACCCCAGCAGTGGGGCTGTTACTGTCCAACAGTCATTAGACTATGAGGAAACCCACTCCTACTCATTTATTGTGGAGGCTGTAGATCAAGGATACCCACCAATGAGCAGTACTGCAACAGTGCTGGTTGAGATACAGGATGTTAATGACAATTATCCCGTAATCCATGAGCCACTACCCAAGAAGGGAATTGCATTGCTAAGTGTCCCAGTGAATGTGGACAAAGGGGAGATTGTGACTGAACTTGGGAATAAAGCTCTGGAGGATAACTTCTACAAACCAAGAAATTTCTCTTCCCTCAACAAACCCGAAGGTTTTCTGGCCACCACCATTCGGGCCAGTGATCCAGATTCTGGTCTCAATGGAAGACTCAGTTTTAGAATAACAGAAGGCAAGCCTTCTAACCTATTCTTTCTTGACAAAACTACTGGGCAGCTCTATGTTAACACAACCAATGCCACAGAATTGATCGGCAGAACTTTTAAACTGGGCATTGCAGTATCTGATATGGGAACACCTATGCTAACCACAAGAATCACTTTGGAGGTGACATTCATCAACTTTCGTGACCACCTAAAGAACTTGTCTCATGATAACCAGGCACAGTACAGTTATACAATGCTTTTGGCCATCTGCCTTGGATCAACCTTCTTGGTATTATTTCTAGCCATTGCTTTGGCCAAGACATTCTGTCATCCTGACAAACGGGACAACCGTGCTTATAATTGTAGACAAGCCGAGTCAACCTACCCCCGTCCCCCACGACGGCCACAGAAGCACATTCACAAGACTGACATCCAGTTGGTACCAGTGCTTCGGGGTCGTAAAGAAACTCCACAAGAAGATGAAGCTGAGGCGTTGTCATGTACATCACCTTTAGTGGAAATGCTGCATCCACAGGGCCAGTTTACACTTACACCAACCCTTGCTCGCATGGCTCAAAATCAAGCGCATACAGAAATGGATGGGAACCCACCACTCACTCAGAGCAAGATACTCAGAAAGCCTGGGAGCATAGAGTGGAATGGAGCACTTCCTTTTAACCCAGGAACTCCAGCTCGAAACCTGCAAAAGACTAGAAATTCTTCCTCCTCGTCTTTCGCAAACTCACAGACCAGCACACTCAGACGAAACAAAAATGAAGAGCTCAAGCTTACTACCACGGACCCCTCAGAAACTATGGCTTCGGTTCCCAGTAATCAGGCCACATTACGGAGACCAAAGACCACAGACAGAAGAGGACAGATGGAAGAGTCAGACCACAGGCAGATCCTGAGGAACCTGGTTCGACTCTCTATGGCAGCCTTTGCAGAGAACGGTTCAATTGAACTGTCCTCTGCCTCACCCGAGGTGCAAGTAAGAGATTTTTTTATTACAATCTTAACATTTCAGATACGAAAATGCATGGGATCAAACTACTTTGAAAGGTATTGACTTTGATTTCAAGGTATCCCAGTTCATAATATCTCAAGTACATGATAGCTTTCCCACTCTGCAGTTGTACTGCAGGACTAGCTCATATCTATAGCAGCCTAAGGGGACAGTTGACAGATGATGAGGTATGAAGTATGTACTGAGTATACACTGAGGTGTATTCAGAATCACATCAGTGTCCCACAGTAACTTAAACCTTTAATATGCCTCAGGAGAAAATGCAGCCAATCCTCAATGTTATCACATTACAGAGTCATACCGAATGTGGGAAGAAAAAGCAGATTCATTCCATGGTTGTCCTATGAGAGGGGAAGGTATTTAAACCAAACACAGATATTTCTGCACAGTAAGATTATACTTCTCAGACGTGTTTGGGCTGGTGGTAGTCAGCAATAAATTGCTGGTACTGATCTGATTCTCATTAAATAAAGTGAGAATAACAGCTTTTCATCAGCTAGTATTTCAAAGACTAACAGCCCAAAAGTGCTGTCCTAGTCAAACTGTGTATCCTCTGGATCTGGGTCCACCCAGATGCTTACCTCTACCAAAACGATTAGCAGAACAAAAAGGTCCTGGCATGGGTTTGAGCCCTCACGTGAATACTGCAGCCAGTCAGGAAGAGCGTGGATCCTGACCCCCACCCTCTTCTCTTTTCCTCCTCTCCAGTCCACCCTCCCTTACTCACTTGGCCCAGTTGGCAAATTAGACTTATGGCGACTGCAAAGGAAAGGGGCCGAAATGTCACCGGTGCCTGTCCTCGCAGCCAAGGCTGGGTTTCTTATGTGCATCCTGGAAGGAAATAGCCTCTAGAAGAATAGACTCTGTGTAGAAACAGCTTCCTGTCACCCCTTCTACAGCTCAAACTCCGCAACCCCAGAAAGGGCTCATTCTGAATGTAGCTCATTTTGTAACAGACCAAAATTATATATTGAATTATGAAATTATGACATTCTAAAAGAGCAAACTGCCTGCAAGTTGTGCATGGTCATTCAGGAATCTTGTAGAATTTATATTGTTTTGAAACATGATTAATTGTGAATTCATAATCAGGAGATTTTTACTAAGTGAGTTATGTGGTAAATTCCCCTGTATGTGAGGTTATTAATTTTGCATAATTTTAATTCTACAGCAGGTGTCTCAGCTCCTGTCTCTGTTGCATCAAGGGCAACTTCAGCCTCGACCAAATTTTCGGGGCAACAAGTATTCCCACAGAACTGGCCGGTAAACCATTTTTATCCTCCTTTTGGTTTTATTTATACAAGCTCTTGACCAAACAGACAACAAATGTAGTCCTCATTCCTACACTAACACACCGAATACAAAGCAATAGCCTCACAATCACAATAACAATCTTAGAAGTTGGTCATTATTTTATCAGGTAGATTTCTGGTAAAAAAGGAAGTATCTGTCAGTCAGTGAAATGAGGCGTATCATAGCTGTTATCAGCCGCTGTCTGTCTTACACACAGATTGTTATCAGGCAGAATGCAATACTGTTTCTATAAATTTAACTTTTGTTCATTTAGAATAAAAAAAAGAGAAAGCATAGACCGCCCGTGACTCATCTGTGCAAGACTGGGCTTGTTTAAACCAAAGACAGTGCAGTCACACTTCCTTCAGTTGTGTGTTGTATTGTTTTAGTTTCAGTGTTGAGATCATTTTAGCTCACAGTAAAATCCCAGTTTTGAGAACACTGTTAAACCGATATTAAGGATAATCACGTAGGTATTTCCCCTGATGTTCCCTTACAAAAAGGTATTGTGCCAGCACTATGGTACAGTGATGGTGCCAGTACATACTTCAATATAGCATGTTACTGAATATCATATTCATGGTATTTAAATGCTACTACAATGAATACCACAGTATTCCATTATGGTTTTGTCTAAATCATATTATCCTTTTACCATTAAAAAAGGTAATAGCATTGTACTTTTCTTCAAAAAATGAATCATTTTAATTGCATTAATTATATTAAATATGGTTAGAATTTTTTTAAATGCTCCACAACAAAAATTTCCCCCAATTTGTCAATCCTCCAACATTTCACATATGCTTCAGTTTAGTTGCATTATATTTAACTTATTGAAATTATATTTTACTTATGTTTTAACTTATTTTATCATTCAGAGCTCCGAGACGTTGGCACATGTTCGGAAACGTTCTCACTGCTTTACTGTTTTCGTTGTGTATTGTAGGTCAGGGGCTCAGGATGCTGATTGGCTGAGCACTAAAGACAGTGGTCATGGAGAGAGTGAAATGGGTGATATGGACTGGGACTCACCTGTGGACCCTGTATATGAAGAAGGCCTCAATAATCTGCTGACTTCTGGTAAATGTCCATACTATTATTCTGTCCAATTATTCTGATTTTAGTCCACTGTTATGTTAAATTAAAGGGGTACTTCACCCAAAAATGAAAATTCTGCCATCATTTACTGAGAAAATATTTTTAATATTCTCTCATCATTTTTGTACATCCTTTGAAAGTCCATGCAAGCCAAACTTTCACACATCAGAAATGTCCTAAAGAAAATGCAAAAGAGGAAATTATGACAGAACTTTTATTTTTGGGTGAACTATTATTTAAGTCATGCCACACAAGCAAAAGTGCTGTTGTACTGAATATCAAGTGTGCAACAAGCTGAGTGACACAAACAGTGAAACGTCTCACAGCTAAATACCAGTCCCCTTTGTAACGGTGCAAAATTGGAGGAATTTGAATGAAATTAGAGGACCAGAACTAACTGTGTAATCTAGGTTAAGTGAAGTAAGGTGATGTGAAATGGTTTCCTGATTTTGAGTACTGTACAGGATTTGCTATTTTTATAGGTGATTTCCAGATGTCTCACATTTATCCTGTTTTCCACATATAGCAAGTCAACAAATAAGACAGAAAAAAACATAATTATGTAGATTTACTTTTCATTTTTAAATGGATTCACTGAAATCATGCTCTGGAAACATTAATGTTTAAAGTGTGTTGATCCAGATGTACTAATATGCATTTAGATTCTCGCTGCTGTGTTTCCTTTGTCTGTGTATAGAGTAAATGTTTGTGTGCAGTTCCTTCCATCTATTGCTCTGAGATTTAGCATGCTGTAAATTAACGGGGGCCTTTTTTGTTCTCTTGAATGACAGGTCTAGTTTGTTTTGTTTTATCTCTGTGATGTCTGAGCAGTTTTAGCCATGTCAGTGTTGATTTCCACCAAATCAAAGTTACACGGTGAACATGCTGCTGATACTGACAGTGCTGGGTAGTAACTGATTACATGTAATCTGGATTACGCAATCAGATTCCAAAAATGTGGTACTTGTAATTAGATTATATTATGTTTTAAAATGCTCAAAATCAGACTACAGTTACATTTTTATGAATTGCATGATTACAGATAATTCACAAATGGCAATAAATTACTCACATTTTATTCATTCTCCCTAATTCTTCTTTTTGTCTCTTTGAAATTCAGAAATGTCATATTGTTTAGCTTTGAATATTAACTATATAGAATGGCCATGTAAATGGCATGTGAATTAATTTGTGATCCATGCATGTGAATTTGCAGACAAAAGCACCTCTCAGTCAATTACACCATGCCTGAGACAAATAATTGCAATAATTGTACAATAAATAATAATTAAGTTAGTAAGCACTGCCGATGTATAACTGAAAAAAATATTTAAAACCTGGAAGTCTTTGTCCATCTCTTTGTCCATTTAATGCTTTCTTCTTTATGTGATGCAGGGATTCCCAAACTTTTTGTCAGTCAAACCTCTTTGACCCCCTCCAATTTAAAGTTAATATTTCAATCATTTAATGACACATTTGCTTGTTCACAGTTCTCTAATGTTGGATAATGGTCACATTGGCATGAAGGTAAACAATTAAAACATTTCAAACGTAAAAATTTAGGTCATAAGTAATCTAAAAGTAATCCAAAAGTAGTCAGAGTACATTACCTAAAATGAGTAATCTAAATCACATTACTGACTACAATTTTCATCATATCATTTGTAATCAGTAGCAGACTACAATTTGTAAATAATCTACCCAAGCACTGGATGATTATTTCTTAAATGGCTAAATATATTTAAAAAAAAATTTTTTTGCCATTCTCTCCATCTCTCTGTTTAAAGGGGTCCTATTATGTAAGGTTTGTCCAAGAAGTTGCTTTATTTGTCCCTAAACTTTTGAAAAAAGTCTCAAAAGGGGCGGGGAAGTCGCTAAATCTAGCTACAAAGTAGCTAAATTCAAGTACTGCTCACTGCAGAGCCAAATGACCTCCAGCTCCCCCTCTCTGGATGTCCAGCTCCACCTCTGTGTGAACTAATGGGTGGAGTTATGTTTAGCGATAGGGTAAGGGGTAGGGTTAGGGAGTGGTTGGGTGTCTAGCTCCACCCATTACATCCAGCGAGGGGGAGCTAGAGCTCCAGCTCCTCCCATTAGTTCCGGTTTTGATGAAGGTCCGCCTTCCGAAAAACAAAATGTGTTGTGATTGGTTCGCTGTCCCAGTGCGTTGTGATTGGCGAACAGCTTAGACGGCGCTTCAGTACTGCAACGCCCCTTGATCCGTCTTTCAACAAAAGCTTTTGACGAATCCGGCACTGCACTCCCTCGTGTTGTGGAAGCTGTCCGCAGTAAAGTGCGCAGCATACAATAGGAAATTGGGGTTATAATGCTCAGGAACAGAGTTAAAATGGGCCGCTTTGTGACATCACAAAACCCAGAAAACAAACGCTGTAGTCCAAACGAGCCGTTCGTTGTAGTTCTTGAAAAGTGATTTTTTTTAAACGAAATATCTCCCTTTGGAATGGACTTTGAGATTTGTAACTTTTTTTATGCCCAAACATACACATTACACACTGACTAAAATTAAAAAAGTGAAAAAGCATAATAGGACCCCTTTAATGTGGAAGTGTCTCTGTATATGTTTGACTTTTCTTAGCTACAAACTTGCTTCTCACAGTCATGTGACACGATTCAGCTAAATATATCAGGGGTGTTTTGGCATAAACATCAAAGAAAAGTACTGAAAACATTTCAAAGTGATGCAGAAACCCATCTTGTATATTAATATAATTTTCAATAATGCCATCATTATTTATAGTGCAGTATAGATGTGCCCATTGCTATTACAGTTTTTTTCAACTGCAAACAGCTCATTAGAATATCAGCAGAAGCACACACCAAATCTGCAAAACCATACGCTAATTCTTGGCCTTTGACTCACTTTTCAATTTCATAAAACACTTTTAGCAAAACACAACACACAATTCTCTATGTTAACACAAAAATCTAACAGGAATTAATATTATGGCAAAGATGTTTGCAAATGTTTGCTTTCGAGATGTGTTTGTGATATTTTGAATGCAGTGCTTCATTTAGCAAGAGATGTGAAGCATTTTCTGTGTGCAAGTTTTGAAAAAAAGAGGCAAAGTTTTGAAAATTGTAGTTCTTGAAAAGTGATTTTTTTTAAACGAAATATCTCCCTTTGGAATGGACTTTGAGATTTGTAACTTTTTTTATGCCCAAACATACACATTACACACTGACTAAAATTAAAAAAGTGAGAAAGCATAATAGGACCCCTTTAATGTGGAAGTGTCTCTGTACATGTTTGACTTTTCTTAGCTACAAACTTGCTTCTCACAGTCATGTGACACGATTCAGCTAAATATATCAGGGGTGTTTTGGCATAAACATCAAAGAAAAGTACTGAAAACATTTCAAAGTGATGCAGAAACCCATCTTGTATATTAATATAATTTTCAATAATGCCATCATTATTTATAGTGCAGTATAGATGTGCCCATTGCTATTACAGTTTTTTTCAACTGCAAACAGCTCATTAGAATATCAGCAGAAGCACACACCAAATCTGCAAAACCATACGCTAATTCTTGGCCTTTGACTCACTTTTCAATTTCATAAAACACTTTTAGCAAAACACAACACACAATTCTCTATGTTAACACAAAAATCTAACAGGAATTAATATTATGGCAAAGATGTTTGCAAATGTTTGCTTTCGAGATGTGTTTGTGATATTTTGAATGCAGTGCTTCATTTAGCAAGAGATGTGAAGCATTTTGTGTGTGCAAGTTTTGAAAAAAGAGGCAAAGTTTTGAAAATGTGTGTAAGCAGTTGAAAAAAAAACTGTAGGAACCTTAGAAGTCAACAAGGCAGCTAAGTTTTGGAACAGATTGTGTGGTTTGGTTGAGTCAGTATTGTCCCGATATTCATCTGGTTATGGTGGTAGTCATGCTACTGAAGACAGACGGTTTTGAGTTTATATCAGGGGTTTTCTTTCTGAAGCATGCAGGTACATATTCCCTCTCATCTCCCTGAGTCATCTCAGTTTTAACCACTTACTCACACCTCTGAATGATGTAACCCTTTCAGCAGATTCAAGGGTCACACACCTGCTCACATGAATATTCACATATCCTTGGGCTCTTCACGTCATGCCATCACTCTTATTGTTAACACTTCAGCACAATGCAGACGATGTGTATGTGTTATGCATACCCTAGGGACAGAGAAGGTGAGAGTGTGTGAAATGTGTTTGCGTGTGTGTGTGTGTGCGCAAGTATAAGACATTGTTCTGTCTCTACACTCTTCCTTTGAAGGACACACTGCCCTCAGGCTGCTGTTTCTCTACTGCATTCTTCTCACGCTGTTTTTCAAGGGCCAGAGGTGACACATGTGCACTTTGGTGTATTATGCGTGATTTAAATGAATAACAATGGTTTACATTCTTTACATTAGTTAGGTGCTTGATTAATAATGGTGCTTGTTAAGGCAAGAATCTCTATTACTATTGCTTGTGTTCATGCTTAGGTTTGTTAATCTTGAGTGTGTAAATCATCTTGCACTGTTTGTGCTGCTGACATTAAAGGGGTCATATGATGTTGCTAAAAAAGAACATTATTTGGTGTAATGAAATGTGTTTATGCGGTTTAAGGTTCAAAAAACACATTATTTTCCA
>NW_015549683.1:494955-496295 GCF_001515605.1 Sinocyclocheilus anshuiensis | reverse complement strand
TTTGGGTTTGAGACTTTAGTCTTTGCAACTTTAGGGATCTTATCTATGCACGAACAGCTTGTAACACTCCAAAGAGAAAGGAAAACTTGAAATTGCATCATATGACCCCTTTAAAGGTGTGCTATCACTTTTCCAAGCGGTCCAACTTACTAGAAGAAGGTGATACTTTATCAGGCAAAAAATGTCTACAAAGTTTTAATAATCGTTCTAATTCTATGAGAACCACAGCTTTAACAATGAAGACACAGAGGAACAATATTGTTGAAATCGCTTTCAGAAAAATGTATTCCAGCTGACGAACTACAAAAACTAGGAGAGCCAATCAGAATCCACATTTAACAAACTTGAGCATTTAAACCGCAGCACATACTGTATAATAAACAAAACGTTATCATGCGTTGGTGTGAATACTAATATAATAATTTTTGTAGTTATCATTCTTGGTCTTCACATTAGTGAAATTTCTGCAATATTTCACAGATAAAAGAGATTAATCTATTGTCAATAGTCTAGGGATGTATGAAGCAGTGCTGCTCAAACAGAAGTCACTTTCAAACCAAAATCGTGAAAACGCCGGGACGGGGAAATCTTTCGCCCTCATGCAAAATTCCTGATTCCAAAAGGTGCGTTCACATTTTATGGCAAATTTTTGAGAGTGAAATCCAGTCATTTCAATGGGAATGCATGTAATGGGTAATTTTGTGTCAGGGCTACAGATTTCCCCATGCATATTTGCAATTGTGTTGACCAACAAAGACCTGCTTGGTTGGAAAGGATCGTGGAACCAAACTGAAGCAATTAGGGCTGTCAAAATGACTGAAAAACTAAATTCGAATTTTCCACTTAAATATGATCAAAATTAGTATTATATTCGAATTTAAAAGGCATAATTTCAGTTAGGGGGGAAAAAAAGCGTTTGGCTTCTCTCCTGAGGCCACAAGAGGGCGCATCAAGCAAAATATTACTTATGCACATTTCTTCAAAGCGTAATAAAATAACACGACTATTTTTGGAAAAAAGTGCATAATGTTTAAAATAATGTTTATAACCATATATAATTAATAAAGTTGCTTAAACAATTAGAAAAAAAACAGCACCATGCATGTATGTATAGTTTAATACAAAGGACCGAAAACCAATCACAAAGAGTAGGCTACTTTCTTCATTTAAAAACATGAGATACAGTGGGATGGGGGAAAACTGCCATAAAGTCTTGAGACATGTTTTTTAAAAGTTAAACATGCTGCTCTCTTGTGCGAGACGCAAGTGCAACGCTGATAGATGTCCCTCTAGAAAATGTGATAAATATGCATTCTGTGTGAACGGCTTGGTTTCAGTTT
>NW_015549683.1:472411-493361 GCF_001515605.1 Sinocyclocheilus anshuiensis | reverse complement strand
GGATTCTGTGTGAACGGCTTGGTTTCAGTTTCGCCGTAAACAACATCTTCTCCACACTACTATGCTCTCGTTTTCCGCTATATATTGAATGAGCAACATAGCAGCGCCGCATCTAGTGGGTTCAACTGGATAGGCTAATAAAAGCATTAAAATGCAACAACACTTATTGTCGTTGCATTTCGTGCGCCACTGATTTTCGTGCGCCACTGACGGCTGACATGCAAATCTTCCCACATAGTGATGTAGATATGTGGGGGCGTGTTTAAATGAGGCGTTTTAGGAGGGCGTGGAGTCTTAACTTTTATAAAGAATATCTCTTTGGGTTTGAGACTTTAGTCTTTGCAACTTTAGGGATCTTATCTATGCACGAACAGCTTGTAACACTCCAAAGAGAAAGGAAAACTTGAAATTGCATCATATGACCCCTTTAAAGGTGTGCTATCACTTTTCCAAGCGGTCCAACTTACTAGAAGAAGGTGATACTTTATCAGGCAAAAAATGTCTACAAAGTTTTAATAATCGTTCTAATTCTATGAGAACCACAGCTTTAACAATGAAGACACAGAGGAACAATATTGTTGAAATCGCTTTCAGAAAAATGTATTCCAGCTGACGAACTACAAAAACTAGGAGAGACAATCAGAATCCACATTTAACAAACTTGAGCATTTAAACCACAGCACATACTGTATAATAAACAAAACGTTATCATGCGTTGGTGTGAATACTAATATAATCATTTTTGTAGTTATCATTCTTGGTCTTCACATTAGTGAAATTTCTGCAATATTTCACAGATAAAAGAGATTAATCTATTGTCAATAGTCTAGGGATGTATGAAGCAGTGCTGCTCAAACAGAAGTCACTTTCAAACCAAAATCGTGAAAACGCCGGGACGGGGAAATCTTTCGCCCTCATGCAAAATTCCTGATTCCAAAAGGTGCGTTCACATTTTATGGCAAATTTTTGAGAGTGAAATCCAGTCATTTCAATGGGAATGCATGTAATGGGTAATTTTGTGTCAGGGCTACAGATTTCCCCATGCATATTTGCAATTGTGTTGACCAACAAAGACCTGCTTGGTTGGAAAGGATCGTGGAACCAAACTGAAGCAATTAGGGCTGTCAAAATGACTGAAAAACTAAATTCGAATTTTCCACTTAAATATGATCAAAATTAGTATTATATTCGAATTTAAAAGGCATAATTTCAGTTAGGGGGGAAAAAAAGCGTTTGGCTTCTCTCCTGAGGCCACAAGAGGGCGCATCAAGCAAAATATTACTTATGCACATTTCTTCAAAGCGTAATAAAATAACACGACTATTTTTGGAAAAAAGTGCATAATGTTTAAAATAATGTTTATAACCATATATAATTAATAAAGTTGCTTAAACAATTAGAAAAAAAACAGCACCATGCATGTATGTATAGTTTAATACAAAGGACCGAAAACCAATCACAAAGAGTAGGCTACTTTCTTCATTTAAAAACATGAGATACAGTGGGATGGGGGAAAACTGCCATAAAGTCTTGAGACATGTTTTTTTAAAAGTTGAACTTGCATTAATTTTACATGGCTTTCTGAACATGCCGCTCTCTTGTGCGAGACGCAAGTGCAACGCTGATAGATGTCCCTCTAGAAAATGTGATAAATATGCATTCTGTGTGAACGGCTTGGTTTCAGTTTCACTGTAAACAACATCTTCTCCACACTACTATGCTCTCGTTTTCTGCTATATATTGAATGAGCAACGTAGCAGCGCTGCATCTAGTGGGTTCAACTGGATAGGCTAATAAAAGCATTAAAATGCAACAACACTTATTGTCGTTGCATTTCGTGCGCCACTGATTTTCGTGCGCCACTGACGGCTGACGCAGACCTAAAATTCGAATGCAACGTTTTTGCATTCGAATGTGGATATTTTTTTTAATTTGACGAATATTCGAAATTCAAATTTTTTTTTGATAGCCCTAGAAGCAACCCTATAGCAAGCAACATGCTAAACGTCTCTCTGAACACCTTAGCAAATGCATATGAATGCCCTAGCAACTATTCAGAACAGCCTACCATTGTGATGATGAGTTATAGTCTAGTTTTCTGACTTTGAACTGATCTGAAGGACTGTTTGCTTGTTTGAGAAAGTGTGGCAGTAATGTTGGCTAAGTGTAAGCGAATGTTACACACATGTCACTGTAATGTGTATAAGTCAGCCTTTGGTTGTTTGGATGTGGTTGGATTCCTTATGGCATTTTTACCATGTCTGTGGGTTAATGGGTTTAACTGCTTTAGAGAAATTGCTGATTGAAAGGCACTGCCACCATTTCCTCCATCATTATAAATAAAAACAATTTCAACTTTATTGGAATCTATTTCACATTTGTTGTTATTGTCCACAAAAGGATAAAAAAAAAAGAAGTCATGGGACACTAACAAAGTTTGCCAGTCTACAAACAAAGCTTAAAAGGTAGACAGGAAAAAAAAAGAGCTTGGATCAACCCTAATCTGCCAAAATCTGTCTTAAAGCAATAGCTGACAAAAGTTACTGCCTTCAAAGTCAGGTATACTGTATGTGTCTGAGGAATTCATCACTACAATAATGTATATGACAGTGAATGTATATCTATGTATACACATGCACAATTCATTACTGACAGACATGTTTGCTGTGGGAAAATGATCACATCCTGTTTCGCATCTCTACTGAAGAAGGTTCTCCATTTCTATTAAAGGCTGTAGAATTTGAGACTTCGGTCCATGCCAGAGGAAGCCAGGAACTGAGCATGTTCACCGAAAGCCACACCGGTCACCAGACCAGAGTGATCTACAGGAGACCGCAAGAGAAGTTAAAACATAAGAAGAACGCATAGTTAAGAAAAAGTCAGTTTGATAGCTCAAAGAGGACAGCAAACCTCACACAGCTTAAAAGCACATATAAGAAAGGCATTTCACTTCAAGTATAATATTACTAAACAAAACCGAACATTTCTTGGCTCAACTCACCAGAGAAGTTGAGGACCTCAGACCACTGTTTGCAGATATAAACTCTTATGTCTGATCCACCAACAGCCAGATATGTTCCACTCTGGTCGAAGACCAAAGACTTCACCTACAGGAGGAAGAGTAATATTAGCCAAGCTTTCAGTGAATGTAGAAAAACAGGCCACAGATTTGACTGCCACGTGTTCTTCATCTATTTGACACTATGCGAGACGACCTCATAATTGTTATCCAAAGTGATTGTCTTGAAGTTCTTCAGCTTCCTCAAATCCCACAGCTTGAGTGAACTGTCCTGAGCACCTACAGGCCAAACAAAACAGGAAGAAACAGAGTTTAAAAGACTATTTACATTAAGTGAAGCCGATTTAATTGCACTAACTCTACTGGATTAGAACTCAGTTTGAACTGAATTGAGCTGAACACTATTGCCTTCTGTAGAGCTGCTTTACATTTTCATTATTTATTTTGCAACATCAACCGTTAATTATCTGTTTATTACTATATAAATAAATGTGATTTGACTTGAGAATATCAGTAGAGCACATTCCTTTTCCTCCAAAGTCAGGGTCATGTGACTTACCAGTGGCCAGATAGTATCCGTTCTCAGAGAAGGCGATGGACGTCACAGGACCTGAATGTCCGGGGAAGTTGGCTACATTGGTCCGTTCCTTCAGATCCCAGATCTTAATCTGAGAATCTGCCGTGCCAGTGCCGAAAATCAGACCGTCAGGATGGAACTGAGCACAGGTCAGAGCTGAAGGGATACATTAGATCAGATCAGAGCTTTACATTTTCCGCATGTGAGCATTAATCAGCAAATTTAAGCACTGCGCAATATAGCTAACAAAATACAGCCTTCGAAAATATGAATTTTATTTTTATGTTGTACATATTCCTTTCCTCAAATGAACATTGTTTTCATTCAAGCAGCAGCATTTCATCCAAAAGCCATTTTTGTATTATATCACAGTAAAAATCTAGTTCAAATTAAACATTTTCCATTAAATAAATCTGAACCGAGCATGTGGAACTCATCTACTGGGCTATATGGACCAAAAATAGTTTCTCTATAGGCTGAGTTATATAGGCTGAGATACACATAGAAAGCACATTAAAATCATCACAACGTTATGGATCAAGAAATTATAATTATACAGTTTTTTCCTATTATATTTATTGTTCTGTTTTCTTGTTTATTTTATGGCTGTATACATTTTTTCCCATTAAAAACTCTCCTTCACAGTTACATTAATGATTTTAGTACTTTTGAAGAAAAAGTAAGTGCGATTTGTTTTGATTACCCTCACAAAAACCAACGTATCAGAAATTCAACACAACTACAAGAAATACACTGAGAACCACCAATGAAACTAAACATCAAAACATTGGTTTTTATTTTCTGAATTACAGCCAGTTTTCAGTTCCCAAGCTAATAAATAATGCAGAAAATATTAATAATGCCAACACAATAATGAACATTTTCTTAATATCTGATACACTGCCCAGCCCTAGCCGACAGAGAGGATTACTAACCACATCCAGCGGTCTCATCGGTCACTTTAGTCAGGACACGTCCAGTTTGGATATCCGAGAAGGCCCAGTACTACAACACAACACGTTTTAATGCATTACATTATGACAGAGGTAGAAAACTGCTTTAATAAAAAAAACAAAGGTTTTGAAAAGTTCTTTTCAGAAAAGTAGTGAAACTGCAAACCACAAAACAACTTCTATTAATTATAAGAGCAAAATGTAATTTAGTAACATCATGGTTATGCGTTGCTTGTAGGGATGTAACGATATCAAAATCTCACAATACGATACGATTATCATCCATGATACGATATTTAAAAAAAAAAAAAGAATCGGGAAAAAAATTACAATTTTATACACGTGCAATAAACGAGTTGACTGCATTCATTCAGTGTGAACGGAGCCGTTCTGAGCTGATCGCATGAAGTGTGCACGCAACGAAAGTGAAACGCAGCGAAAACAGACTTGATGAAGGGATTAAGCCATATTGTGCTTTCGGTTTTAGTTCGTTTGACAGATACTGTGCCAAAGCATAATGACCAAAAACACAACTTTAAGACCTTTTACGTTAGAATAGGAAGTTGAAATATATTTTTTAAAACTACATTTTTTGTCAGTTTCATCGTCATGTGACCACGATAATATCAAGACAGTTTTGCTCTCGCGATATCACGACATTGATAATATCGTTACATCCCTAGTTGCTTGTGTACTGTTCCTCAACCATCAGCCTGTGTGTTACCTGGTCCTCAGATGAGCTCAGTAAGTAGTCTCCGGTAGCGTGCAGAGAGAGGCCGGTAACACTGGCCTCGTGGGCCCTGATCACCTGCACGCAGTTGCCCCCGCTAACCGACCACACACGGATAGTGCTGTCTGGAGACGCTGAGAACACCACCGCCTGACAGAGAACATGTGAAGAGACATGTGAGAGCTGAAGACTAACCAGAAATGAGTTTATGAATGAAGAGCGGGAGCGATGGCCTACCTGAGCAGGGTGGTAGATGACAGACGAGACCTTTTTGGTGTGCCCTTTGAGGGTGGCAACAATCTGCTCCTCCCGACGGTCGAACACCACCACGTTCTTATCCGCTCCACCTGGGGAGAGCATGTCAAAAAACTATGGTTGTGGCAGTGTATACGTCTATGTCTGTTTTTGTGTGCCATCAACATGCAGTAACACAAGGGATAGTACGTGATGTATATCTGACCACAGGAGACACACGTTCGAATTATGTGAACCCGATGACTTGTGATCAAATTGTGTTTGTGTAATCGTGTTATAATGGTACCGGTGAGGACTTTGTTGGTGTCTGTTGGGCAGAGATCCAGAGAGAGGATTCCAGGTATACTGGCACTGTGAAGACCCTGTTAAGCAGGAAGAGAGAGGGGGAAAAAAAAAGGTTAATTTGAGATGAATTCTGTTCCAAACACTGCCTGGAACAGAAGCTGCCTGCTGTCTAATAGGACGCTAAATGACATTGAAGATTTTTTGATGAAAATTTTGATTGATTAATTCTATCAGTTAAAGAGTTTAAAAGTTTGCTGGATGGTTAAAGAAAAATATGCTATACATATTTGTTAGCTCACAGGGGCGTGTCGACACATGCAACCACATGCGCCTACAGAAATATTTCACAAGTAGTAAATGCAACACAATGGAAAGTGGCAATATTGGATAAATGGTTATCAGAGAGTGTATAAATGTATTCAAATTCTGAACGGATTATAGCTCAGAAAGTATCCAAAGAGCGCTCCCCTTATCACTAAAACGCTCAGGTTTAAGAGATTAAGGATAATTGATTAATTGATCATTTATTTAAAGGATGATTGATCATGGGAATTTCTGTAAATTAGAATCCCTTGAGTGCATAATGAAAAACTTATTGGCTACTTACAGCATGCGACGCCACTTGGCGGTACTTGCCGAGATCTTCTGCTCTGACCAGCTCCTCCGGCACAGTCTTTCCTCTCTGAAAAACAAAGCCACATAAAAGGCTAAGTACATTTATGAAGGCACACAATGCAGTGACTAAATAAAAGCACAATTAAATCCTCACCTTCTTTCTCTCTGTGGTTAAGACGGTGGCCTTGTCTTGGAGCTGTAAAACAAAAGATCAATTTCATTAGATTTGAAAAAAAGAATCTCACATGCAATGAAATCATTGCAGAACATTCAGCCACGAGGTACTTGTATTTCAACACACCTTCTGTATGATCTCTGGAGTCATTCCAACCTGCTCACTGATCTCCATGGCCTCACCGCCAGCACCCTACAAGATCAAATCAGTTTAAAGATATTAAAAAATATATACATTTAAATAGATCGTACCAAAAAAATGCCAGTGTTGGGAATCATTTGGACTCAATTTTGATGACATATAGTTTGTTTTTATTTCTATTTTAATGGCAAGATCATGGTATCTTAAAAAATAAAACAGTATTTCCATAAAGTGGTAATGAAAAACCACTGACAACCAACTCATCATTATAACCAGAATTTAGATGCATTTACGCAGACTGCTTATTGCAGCTCAGATGTGTAATGAATGCATTTACAATTTTATAAATAATGAAATAGACATTTTGGGTTTGAATATAAATTTTGAAAATTGAAATTAATTTATAAAAAAAATTACAAACTAAAACTAAACATGAAACTACAACCACCGGCTGGTGGCAGCTAGTCATTTGGCAGCAAATCATCATTTCAAACGATTCATTCTAAATGGCTGATCTTTATGAATGTGTCAGTGAATCATTCAGTCAAATGATTAGCGGCATTTTGTTGGCAAATGAATCAGTGTTTTTGAACAGTGTTGTCGGAGATGCACACCGTTTCTGCGGCGGATTTGTTCGGAAATTTCATTGGCTGCTACATCACGTAGTCTTTTTAAACGTAGTAGTGTTTTCGCAAATAATTTTTTTCCTCCCACCTCTAATGAATGCATAAATTGGCTGTTCACACTGTCAGTTTTTGGGATTGACAACCGCATTTTCTTTACAGGTGTGAGTCTTGAAATGTCACGTTCACACAGCAGCTTACAGTTGTGTTTAGAATACTTATTGTATGAACGTGCAATGGGAGTCAAGCCCGTATTCCTTACTAGTAACCATAGCGACAGTGACCAAAGTAAATTCAAAGATGGCGATGTGCATAAAACTGAAAGTCGTATCACTTTCTGACACGACAAGAGTCCAATCGAGCCGCGAGTTCTTTTGTCAAATCTTCATTAACCAACAGCAGCTTTTAAATTTTGGTGGAGAGCGGAGCATTTGAATCGTGCGCAGAACACAAAACTGACGGGAGCGGCTATGGTGGAAAACTGACGGGATCTAAAACGTTCAGATGACACGCAGCTCATTTCTCCATCACTGGAAGTTACCAAAAACACACATGAAAACACGTAACACACGGCATTTGTGCGCAGAGCGGCTCTCTCTCGCACTGTATGACGTGACAGATAACTAGTTGTCCAGATCTGTTCCGCTCACACAGCGCGTGTGTTCCGAGAATGCGGTTGTGAGTCCTGAAAATGTACAGGTGTGAGTTCGGTTACAGAATGCGGTTGTCACACCCGTAAATAACCGAACTGTGTGTGAACGTAACCGTATTAAGAACTCAAATACAGGACTGACAACCGTATTCTGCTGCTGTGTGAACGTGGCCATAGTCTGGAGAAATTACTGACCACAGCTGCAGGCTGAGAAGCAAGAGCAGCTTGTGGAGCGATCAGTCCGGCTTGAGGTTTGAGTGTAGCCAAAGCTGCAAGCAGAATAATGAACACGTCAGTAAAGGCACAGTACCATAGGCACATCCAGAAAGCACAATTCTGCCGCTCTTACCCTCTCTGGCGGCAGTGACCTCTTTCGTGAGACGAGCGATGACTCTGCAGGCCGCATCGTGCTGGTAGAGAGCGTGAGACAGTTCCTGTCGAGTGGTCTGCAACTGTTGCCTCAGAGTAAAACTGTGCAGCATTACAGCATCCTGGAGGACCGACAAACTCAATGATGGAGAAAGACATCATGCATTTCGTCTTCACACAGTCAGGCCAAAGAACTCACCCACTCATCCTGCAGAGATTTGAGGATCGCGGGAATACTAGTGGCAGAGGGAGCCTTCGGTCGAATGGGGTGAGACACTAAAAGTAAAGAAATGGATGAATTTTGAAGTGGCCATATAGCATTTGAACTTCTCATGAAAACAGTGTCATCTGTGCTGCTGTACCTTTGATATCAATGAGCTGCTCCTCAGACAGTGGCTGTCCACTGATGGGGTCTGCTCCATTCTCCGCTATGTATTTCTCTATCAGACGTCTCTCAAACACTTGATTGGAAACAGGAGAGACACAGGGGTGCTCCGGCACCTCGTTTGAAACTGGAGAGAGAACAAGAATGATCTTTTTAAGAATTTCAATAAATAAAATGCATTCAAATCAAATATAAGTCTCCTTCCTCTTCAGTACAAATACTTCTTTATGAGGACACCACGGTTAATCAAATGTTTCTGACAATACGTTATTCTCTCATTTACATGCAATAATTAGTCTAGACTTCACAAAACTTGACATTCACGTTTCTTTTCCCTTGTGAGTATGATTTGCTTGTCGAACTATAAAGTTAAGAAGAGACCGCTCCAGCTACAAACACAAGCATTGCGTTAATTCGTTTCTAGTTCAATGAAATGCAGCAAAGCCACCAAAAAAGCATCGTAATTAAAGTGTAGTTTCTCATATACAAAGTTTCTGCTAATATAGCACAACAATGGCTAACGCCGCACACTGCTAATCACTCATGCTAACAGAAACAAACTCACTTACTAGCACAAACCAAAGACATCTCGCTCAAACAGACGCGCTCCCGCTTTTCAAGCAAAGATGAAATAAAAATCAACTCCTAAACTTCAAATCGACACAGAGTTGATGTTTTTAATCAATGAAGGTGCTGCATGTCCCGATTCAGAACACGTTGATGTGCCGTGCCGCTCAAACAGCGGTGCATGATGGGATACTGGCTCCTCCAGGAAGAGCGGAAGCTCAAAGCGATGGTCTTCCTCCAGCGGGCACACGGCTTTGCAGGCTGAAAGTATAGCGGCATGCTTGTCTCATCTTGACAAAGCGACGAGAAATGTAACAGGCACCACGTGACCACAATGAAGCCTTTGTACTGCATATACTGCATATAACCATTATTTTGTTTTACTGGAAAACAACAGGGACGTTTCTTTCACAGGGTTAAAAGTGGCTAAATTTTTGCAGGGCTTGTTTTAATGGATTTTAAGTAAATACTTTGTGTACCGCTGCTAAAGACTAGAAATACATACGAATCAGTGCGAAAAACAGGGGCATTGAAATCTCACTTTTTATCTACTAATAAAAATTAAAAAAAGCATTATTTTTTTGTTTTGGGTCCCTAATACTTTTATTACAACTAATAATTACACTGTTTGTGGGTTAATCATGCAGGTTTAACATGTTCTAATTGTATTTAATATTTTCTTTCAACTGTGAATGTACCGTATACAGTAATTACAACTTTTAAACTTTTGAAATGTTATTTTATTTTTGTGCTTTTGATGCAAATGGATCCTTACTGTCCTTAATTAGGCCTTTTATTTTGCATTATAATAATAACAAACAATAATGACAATCATAAAATTACAAGAAGTCAAAAGAAAAAAAAGATTTATTGATGTTGTAGACAAGAAATACTGCTGTTTGTAATTCTGGAATCCATAGCAGTGAGCAAACTAATTCTCCAATCCCAGTTCATTACTATAACGGCTGTTTCAGATCGAAGAGGCCCGTTCCTCCTTTCACAACTTTTCCTACAACCAAGCAAGCTGAGGGCGAACTGAGTTTGTCATAAGAACCTAAAAAAAAAAGAAGCAGGAATTGAGACATGCATGCATAATTATATTACAGAACAACGACTTAACTATACTACTAATCATTATCGACAATACGCATTATTAAATTAGGAAAGACTATTGTATTGTACCCAGCATCGTTGCTTGCTTTAAAAACTTGTAACTGGTCTCAAAGGTCATCTGTTGCAGTGGGGAGCTGTTGGATTGAATGCCAAATCTGTTTAGAGGCTTGTACACCCCCTCGAAACACATGTAGTCAGCTACTAGAGAGAGATGGCGTGGGTCAACCTCAATACCTGTGAACAGAGGAACCAGTCAGATCTCCAATGAAACACACACTGCTGTGTTTGTCAAACAATCCTGTTCTGCTTTATTACCATAGACAGCAAACACATCTTTAATCTCCTTCTCAATGACTCTGAGGGCCACCTCAATACCATACGTGTTGGCCATAGCATGAACCTCGTTGGAGTATAACCGGTTCAAGTCCAGGATCTAGTACAACAAAACATTGTATCACATGCCATGTTTGGACAGCTACCATACTAGTACCATGTATTCATGTACAATTAAATTCAAAGACAGAAAACAATGTTGGACTGTATTGGACTCACATCAGCATGTCTGAACATCTCATGCATGTTGATGCCTTCTGTGTTGAGCACCATCTCTTTTTTGCCCTCCTTTGTGGTGACTTCATTTAATAAGCAGCGTGTGATACCCATGGTCTCCATGATGACAGCGTTCTGAGCCTGCTTCATCACCACTGACGTGAGGTCAAAGTGCACTTTAGTGAGTGGTAGGACCAGGGTTAGCTGTCAAACAGAAGCAGCAATGCATTATGAATATGAAAGCACCAATATCATTTGTTGTAAAAACAAAACAACTGATATACTACTGCTTTGGTTCCCTATGGATACTAGTTTGACCAATATGGGGTTTTCTTTCCATTACATATAGCACATATATACAAATATATATTCACTACTATTCAAAAGTTTGGGGCTGGTAAGATTTAAAAATGTTTTTCAAAGTAAAAAAAAAAAAAAAAAAAAGTATCTATGTATATATATATATATATTTTTTCTTCTTTTTTTCTTGGAGGTCATTTGTATATATTTTAAAATGTACTTTATGAATTTTCAGTCATTACAGTGTTACATAATCCTTCAGGAATCATTCTATTATGTTGATTTGTGCTCAAATACTTCTTATTATCATCAATGTTGTAAACAGCTGTGCTGCTTCATATTTTTATGGAAACCAGTGATGCAGTTTTTAATTTGATTAAATGTGCCTTTGTTAAACAGAATTTCTTGGAAAAAATCTTACTGACACCAAACCTTGGAATTATGATGAAATTATGAAACTTATTTCACAATATTTAACTGAGTATAGTTACTAGTCAAATACTGGCAGATTAAGGCATCCGACCAATATATTAGTTTCTCTTTAACTGACACCATAATTTTTAGTAATGGTATGGTAACTAGTGGTCGACCGATATTGGTTTTTTGACAGCCGATGCCGATATCTTGGAAAGCAGGGTGGCCGATATAAAGCCGATATAATTTTATTTAATAAGAAATTTGAAATAATTTGAAAATGGATAAAAAAATAAATGTGTAAAATAAACATGCTTATACTTTAAATAGTAAAAGTGGCAGGCGGGTTAGAGATAAACATTTCATTACACCAAATACACAAAATAATGTTCTTTTTAGCAACATCATATGACCCCTTTAATATTTAAGAAATTTGAAATAATTTGAAAATGGATAAAAAAATAAATGTGTAAAATAAACATGCTTATACTTTAAATAGTAAAAGTGGCAGGCGGGTTAGAGTGAGCGGTAGATCTTCTTTATGCACCAAGAGCTTGTAACACTCCAAAGAGAAAGGAAAAATTGAAATCGCATCATATAACCCCTTTAACGACGACAGCGAACAAGAGAGAGAATGTGAGCACTGTGTTCAGGCGCTGTCGTTCTCAGCGCTATCAAAATAAAAGTCCCACCACGAACGCATCGGCCAAACAGAAAAACTTATCGGCCTTGGCGATATATCGGTCGACCACTAATGGTAACACTTCATGGTATCAGAAATTGGTATACAAGAATTTTTTAGAGTATAGCATCAAAGTGTAAAAATTGTTTCAATGCATCCCTCAAGAGCACAAACTGTGTGAATGATGACAATGATACTGATTTAAGATCAATTGATTTGTACACACCTCACACCATAGCCCATTTTTGGTGTCATATTTGTAGTCCTCAATGGCTGAGCCCAACTGAAGCACAGTGCTGATCCTCATGGAGTCTTGTGAAGCTCCCTCCAGCTCTTCAGAGATGTCAGGACTCTGGGTCTGGTCTGCTGGTTGGCTTCCACCAGACCCTTCCTCAGAGTTCTCCTGAGTATCTGCCTCTTCCTGTCTGTCCTCAGCCACATCCTCTAGCTCATCACCGGCCTCCTCTCCCTCCTCACTCTCATAGTCTACCTGAAGGGTCATATCACAGAGACATGACTTTACTGTCGTCACGCAGGTGGAATTGCAGAATACAGTCCAATTATTGTGGAATTTGGAAACATTTTGGATGAATAAATTAAAAGCTTATACAACAATCAAATCATGATATGGACTACTCTCTATGAATGTTAAACCACAAAAGACTATTTAGATATGAAGTCTACATGTTGTGCATGTTTTTGTGTGAATGAGCAGTGCAGTTTCATCTGCTACATATACACATGCTCTGCGTCTACTGTCTCACTATACGAGGACATGAACACATTAACTTCAATTTCATCACTTGACCAGCATTTCACCATTTCCTTTGATAAAAACATTGTCATATATAAACACAGGTCTTAACTTCAACATGTCAAAAAAGTTTGGTTTAACTTGAAGAAATTATGACAAATGTACTACTGTTACTATTAAAACATTATTTTTGAAGGACTATAACAACATTTTTCATTCATGTTTTAAATTGTGAACCTCTGTTGTGCAAGCCTGAAAGGAACTGTTTAAAACCCAACACAGAATTTCTGTGTTGATAGAAATGATTTCAATTATATCAATTATTTTTTGATAGAAAAAAATAGAAGACTACATAGGGCACTATTACTGTTAAAAGTTTAATTAATTATTAAACTGCTGAAGATTTGAGTTCAATTGATCAAATCATGTTTTTATTAAAATTGAACTAAACCATTAAAGGGATAGTTCACCCAAAAATAAAAATTTGATGTTTATCTGCTTACCCCCAGGGCATCCAAGATGTAGGTGACTTTGTTTCTTCAGTAGAACACAAACGGAGATTTTTAACTCAAACCGTTGCAGTCTGTCAGTCATATAATGGAGGTGAATGGGAATCACGGCTTTGGGAGTCAAAAAACCATATACAAACAAAACCAAATTAAACCCTGCGGCTCATGACGATACATTGATGTGTAAAGACACAAAACGATCGGTCTGTGCAAGAAACTGAACAGTATTTATATCATTTTTTACCTCTGATTCAAGCAATGTCCGAACTGTTCGAACTGTCCTGAGCGGCGGCGCATCCTCCTGAGCGCGTTCTCAACAGCAGGCGCATGACGCGTCTTCTTCTTCTTCTTGTTTTACGGCGGATCGCAGACTTATAAGTGCATTACCGCCACCTATCTCTCAAATGGACCATTGACACTCTATCTACAATCCCAATTAGGAGTGTCAAGAAGAAGACGCCTCATGCGCCTGTTGTTGAGAACGCGCCGCCGCTCAGGACAGTTCGGACATTGCTTGAATCAGAGGTAAAAAACAATATAAATACTGTTCAGTTTCTTGCACAGACCGATCGTTTCGTGTCTTTACACATCAATGCATCGTCACGAGCCGCAGGGTTTAATTTGTGCACGTTTTTTTTTACTCTCAAAGCCTTGATTCCCATTCACCTCCATTATATGACTGACAGACTGCAACGGTTTGTGCTAAAAATCTTCGTTTGTGTTCTACTGAAGAAACAAAGTCACCTACATCTTGGATGCCCTGGGGGTAAGCAGATAAACATCAATTTTTCATTTTTGGGTGAACTATCCCTTTAAAGTGGAATGGGAATTTGAGAAAATATAAAACAGAATTGGGGAAAAATGGATTTCATAGGCCACTAAATACAATGCTGCTACCCAGAACAAGCAGAGCATTTACTGAAATGAAGCAGCCAAATGGCTTTTTCAGAAAAGGTCACGATTATGACGCAGAAGCACATGCCCACTCAAATGAATTCTGCACAGTAAGACCATGAATATATTTAGAGATAGGGTGAATTCTGATACCTCCTCTTCTTGTTTTTCTTTTCTCCTGGAATCTGTGGCATCAGCATCACCTTCATTCGCCTCATCATCCACAATCCTGTTGTTTTCTGCATCCTCATCGCCATCATCCTGTGGAGAAGTCAAGCATATTGCGGTTGTTACACGTTTATGGCATGGCAACAGCACACCTGCGGCTTGTTGTGACTGCTTACCTCTTTGTCCGCGATGCCACCGGCACCTCGATCATTGTCATTTGCCGTGGCTTTGCGTGTATCAACCACATTGACAGCCGCCAGTTTAGCACTCAGCTTCTTAATGGCCTCCAGCAGCATGCGAAAGAATCTGTAATGTACAAACAGGTCTGTGAGATGTTGAGGAAATCCTTTGTGGTGAAGCAGCTGAGACTGATGAGCGGTTTTAAGCGTACTTCTGCTCCATGAAATGAAGAATCTCATTAGGGGTGAGAAGCTTGTCTTGCTGGTATCGCTCAGGGGGCAGGAAGTGGAATGTGAGTTTGAAAACTCGTGACTTCTGTCTCCGTTTCTCTACCGAGCGGAAAGTTTCTATCACATCCACTTTGTGAAGCACCTGTACTCAGAAAGAACAAGAGTACATGGAAGTTTATACACTTATAACAATAGTTGACCTCACTGACCTTCATCATTCTTTTCCAAACCTGTATGATGTCCTGTTTACTGTAAAACAAAAAGATGTTTTGGAGTATATCCATATTTCCATATAAGGAAAGTGAATGGGAAATGTGTGGAAATATCTTAAATTAAATTTAAGAGATTTGTCGCTCCACTGAAATTCCGATTACACCAAAACTTTAAGGTTATAAAAAGTTCAATAAAGACACAGTAAAACATAATCCATTTGAATCAAGCAGCTTAAATCCAAGTCTTCTGAGGACAACGCGTTTGCTTTCTATGATAACAGATTTAATTTAAGCTTTTATTTACATATGCTTACTTGCTGTGTGAGAACCAATGATTTTTGACAGCTCGATTCTTATGAATTACTTGTATGATGTCTTTATGTACTTTAAGTTTTGGTTGCATGGACTTGGAATGGAGAGACCAAAAAACCTCCTAAAAATATCCTTATTTGTGTTTCGAAATAAATCTTTTGGAACAACCTAAGGTTGAGTAAATAATGGCTATTTTCATTTTTAGGTGAACTAGTCCTTTAAGTTGCCATATTTGAACACACGACCATGAATAAGATTTGAGATGTCTAGTGGAGAGGAAAAACATTTTACTGAATAACACAGCACACTGACACAAGTAAACACTGAAACAAGTTGTGCTCACCTCTGACAAACACACACGCGTTATCTTCTTCCGCAGCGTCTTAACACGTTTCAAGGCTTTCTTGTTCATCAGAACAGGAATGCTCATCATAGGGGTTTTGATGTTAGAGCTCGCAACCATGAGTATTTCTCTTAATCTATGGAGGATGATTTCACGTCGAAAGATTTTTTGTAGGTGAATCACAAAAACAAAAACAATAATACTTTAAGTCTGCATGCAACTGTATCAAAGTAGTTTACATTAACCTTTTTAAATGAAGGAGAGCGCTAAGCAGCTTATTAGTTTTTGATCTGGTATATGTACAGAGGATCATGAAATTTTACTGGCATTAGTATTGACTACTAAATGAAATCTGACCTTGGTATACCCAGGGTGACATTCATCTCTCCTCTGCCGGCGAAGTGGAAGGTGTTGAGGGTCATTTGTGTGGATGGTTCCCCAATGCTCTGAGCTGCCAGCAGACCCACGGCCTCTCCGGGTCCATATAAGGAAAGTGAATGGGAAATGTGTGGAAATATCTTAAATTAAATTTAAGAGATTTGTCGCTCCACTGAAATTCCGATTACACCAAAACTTTAAGGTTATAAAAAGTTCAATAAAGACACAGTAAAACATAATCCATTTGAATCAAGCAGCTTAAATCCAAGTCTTCTGAGGACAACGCGTTTGCTTTCTATGATAACAGATTTAATTTAAGCTTTTATTTACATATGCTTACTTGCTGTGTGAGAACCAATGATTTTTGACAGCTCGATTCTTATGAATTACTTGTATGATGTCTTTATGTACTTTAAGTTTTGGTTGCATGGACTTGGAATGGAGAGACCAAAAAACCTCCTAAAAATATCCTTATTTGTGTTTCGAAATAAATCTTTTGGAACAACCTAAGGTTGAGTAAATAATGGCTATTTTCATTTTTAGGTGAACTAGTCCTTTAAGTTGCCATATTTGAACACACGACCATGAATAAGATTTGAGATGTCTAGTGGAGAGGAAAAACATTTTACTGAATAACACAGCACACTGACACAAGTAAACACTGAAACAAGTTGTGCTCACCTCTGACAAACACACACGCGTTATCTTCTTCCGCAGCGTCTTAACACGTTTCAAGGCTTTCTTGTTCATCAGAACAGGAATGCTCATCATAGGGGTTTTGATGTTAGAGCTCGCAACCATGAGTATTTCTCTTAATCTATGGAGGATGATTTCACGTCGAAAGATTTTTTGTAGGTGAATCACAAAAACAAAAACAATAATACTTTAAGTCTGCATGCAACTGTATCAAAGTAGTTTACATTAACCTTTTTAAATGAAGGAGAGCGCTAAGCAGCTTATTAGTTTTTGATCTGGTATATGTACAGAGGATCATGAAATTTTACTGGCATTAGTATTGACTACTAAATGAAATCTGACCTTGGTATACCCAGGGTGACATTCATCTCTCCTCTGCCGGCGAAGTGGAAGGTGTTGAGGGTCATTTGTGTGGATGGTTCCCCAATGCTCTGAGCTGCCAGCAGACCCACGGCCTCTCCGGGATCACACAGAGAGCGCTGCCACTTCAGCTGCAGGAGATGCCTCAATCTGTCAGCACACATACAGAAGGAACAAAACATACTGCAGTGGTTCTCAACCAGGGGAAAAATTCTTAATGATTAAAAACAAGACAAAATGAGCATTAAAATAAGCTAAAACACATAAAAATACGTGACCCTGGACCACAAAACCAGTCTTAAGTCGCTGGGGTATATTTGTAGCAATAGCCAAAAAAAACATTGTATGGGTCAAAATTATCGATTTTTCTTTTATGCCAAAAATGTTCCATGAAGATATTTTGTAAATTTCCTACCGTAAATATATCAAAACTTAATTTTTGATTAGTAATATGCATTGCTAAGAACTTCATTTGGACAACTTTAAAGGTGATTTTCTCAATATTTTGATTTGTTTGCACCCTCAGATGCCAGATATTGTCCTATCCTAACAAACCATACATCAATGGAAAGCTTATTTATTCAGCTTTCATATGATGTATAAATCTCAATTTCGAGATATTGACCCTTATGACTGGTTTTGTGGTCCAGGGTCACATACAGGAATTTCTTATTTTAATTCACCCCCTTAACAACAAAAGAGTGGGATCCCTGAAGAACAATCAGCTCTCAAAATTTCTGGAATTCTGAAACCTATTTTAATTTAAATTATTTTAGCTGCTTAAAAACACTCCCAGTTTCTGTAATAGGAAAAAAAATAAAAATAAAAACCTGTTATTTTAGCATGTGTACCATAGGAAACCTATTAGTCTGCATTAAATATTATTGTGTACAATGGAGAACCATTTTTTCAAATTTACAATCTAGAAGTCTAGAAATGGCCCTTTAATCCAGATATGCTAATGTTTAATGTTGAATAGTCAACATAGAGGTCTTACCTATCTGTGTCAGTGATTTCAGAGGAGGTCTGAAATTCCTGCTTGACACTGAACTGATCCAGGTAGGACTCAACAATGGAGTCAAACGTCTCAGAAACTGAACCAAAGCAGATGTCCGGTCGGTAAAGAGCCAGACACGGGTCTGGACAATGAGATGTCTTCTTTAAATACCTCATACGGCCAGACTCATCCAGAGCTCTCCAATTCTCCAAGAGCTAAACACACAAAATCTCATTGTCATGTAGGTAATGTAGGCACAAGTGCAAGGCATACTCTGTGTTAACTTGACAAGATTTGGGGAATTGAATCTTTCTAA
This sequence comes from Sinocyclocheilus anshuiensis, assembly GCF_001515605.1. Classification (NCBI taxonomy): domain Eukaryota; kingdom Metazoa; phylum Chordata; class Actinopteri; order Cypriniformes; family Cyprinidae; genus Sinocyclocheilus; species Sinocyclocheilus anshuiensis. The sequence continues at coordinate 474,608 of NW_015549683.1, read as the reverse complement.
CAAAGTACTTCACAGGATGCCATTGTAAGACATCTGTAAACTAAATCCCATCTACAAATGCTTCAGTACCTGTAGAGTGGCTGGCTCTCTCCCATTGGCCAGTGTCTGGTTTTCTACTTGAGACTTCAACTTGCTCAGTTTCTTCTGCGAGTAGAGCAGGAAGGCACCGTCTCTGGGTGAAACACGCTCACGTTTGGCTTTCCATTTCTTGATGGCCTTAAAGTGACTAATTGTTGCCCCTGTGTCCATTTTAGCCAGAACTTCATCCAAACACTTTGACTTTCTGATAACCTAGAAAATAGTGCATTATATAAAATGTTCAATGTCTTCTTCCATCAGCGCAATTTTGAACAGACATGTCTATGCAATCTTATTTTAATCGTGATCTTCTCTCAATTAATTATTAATAACGGTCTGCAATATTAGTCTGTTGGTTATTTTAATGATTTTTCTTTCATTTCAGATTTGCATTATCTTGCATTCATAACAATCCATTCACAATAAGTCCCGTGTATGAGTTGACATTCTCTTAATTCGTGTTGTCGTGAAAGTGCAATAGTTCTGCTGAAATGCAAAGAGAAATTTCCCAACAAAAATCACAACAACCGTGATCAGTACTCACAATTATCATTTTCGAGCAAAATATTTGTCGTCACCAGTTTACCCATTATCTTGCAGCATTAATGCACGGTTACCTCGTAGTTGTCTTTGATGAAAGGGAACTGCTGCGGCTGTAGGAACTGGGTCTTGGGGATGTCCAGCCCATCCTCTCCGTAAAGAAACTGGACCACACTTCCATCACTGTCTCGCACAGTCAGATCATACTGGACCACCAGACCTTCTAGATGCTTGATCACACACCTGAAACACCCAATGACAGTATATGTCACTATACAATGAACCAGAATACAAGAATCGCACAGGGATTTTAGACTGAATGCTGTTTTCAGTTAGATCCAGATCTACCTCTGCAAATAACCAGATCGACTGGTTTTGACAGCAGTGTCCACAAGACCTTCACGACCAGCCATACAATGGAAAAAGAACTCCTGAAATATAACGAGAGCCTCTAGTTAAATATAATCCAATTTTCGATATTAAATGCATATTACTCCTAAAATAAGATTGAGACTTTCTGAAAAAAAAAAAAAAATCAAGAACAGTTCAGTCTGAACGTACAGGAGGTTTGATTCCCGTCAAGAATCTGCCAGTTACGAATCCTCCGGATCGCGGCTGAGGTTCATAGGGCTGAAAGCAGGGCAGGGACTTCCCAGAAGGCATCAGTGGTGGTCGGCGGCCCTCCAGCTCAATCTGACCCAATAAACAGGAGATCTGCACATACACAGAAAGATTACAGCTGAATAACATGCCATGCTAACATCTGGCTTAACCTGACCAAAACATTGTCATAATTTATCAACAGTAGATCATTAACAATCACTTGGCACAAGTAGTGATGGGACAAAAAAAAAAAAGCTTTTCAAAACACCACACAATGGTGACGCCTGCTGTTCAAATGTATAAAACTGATCCAAGATCAGGTAAAATTGCGTAAAAATTATATTATTAAAGGGGTCATATGATGTTGCTAAAAAGAACATTATTTTAAAAAGAACATTATTTTGTGTATTTGGTGTAATGAAATGTGTTTATGCAGTTTAAGGTTCAAAAAACACATTATTTTCCACATACTGTACATTATTGTTTCTCCTCTATGCCCCGCCTTTCTGAAACACGTCGATTTTTACAAAGCTCATCGGTCTGAAAAGCAAGGTGTGCTGTGATTGGCCAGCTATCCAGTGCGTTGTGATTGGCCGAATACCTCAAGCGTGTGACGGAAATGTTACGCCCCTTACCATATTGTGATGATGCCCTGTCAGGCCGGAGCGATGATTCAAAAACATGAAAAGCCATTATAAACGAGGCATTCGTTGCATCCAGTGGGGACATAATTATGGATTATAATGACTTATACTGTCTTTTTACGTGTTGCATTGCATCGTGCCGCGTAAACATAAAACCATGTCTGCATTTGTGATCGGAGAAATGACAAACAACAAGCCATACTCTACACTGCCCAAAAAACTTGCTTTAAATATAAAAAATATAAAATATAAAAACTCTTTAAATATAAAAAACGTACTTACAGTCAGTGAGTCAGAACAGCCGGCATTGTAGTCTACTCTACCAGGATCAG
>NW_015549683.1:471793-471873 GCF_001515605.1 Sinocyclocheilus anshuiensis | reverse complement strand
AACATAAAAAACATAAAACCATGTCTGCATTTGTGATCGGAGAAATGACAAACAACAAGCCATACTCTAAAAAACTTGCT
>NW_015549683.1:458295-471275 GCF_001515605.1 Sinocyclocheilus anshuiensis | reverse complement strand
TGCAGCGAGAATAAAAGTTACGCCTTCTTTCTTTGCGTGAACATTTGCGGCGTTATGCAAATCTTCCCACATCGTGATGTAGGTATGTGGGAGCGTGTTAGACCGAGCCATTTTAGGTAGGCGTGGCTGACTCTTAACTTTTATAAATAATATCTCTTTGGATTTGAGACTTTAGTCTTTGCAACTTTACAGTTCTTCTTTATGCACCAAGAGCTTGTAACACTCCAAAGAGAAAGGAAAAATTGAAATCGCATCATATGACCCCTTTAATATCGCAATATCAAAACTGTCTCGATATTATCGTGATCACATGACCATATGAAACGATAGGTCTTCCATGCAAAATAAAAGTTTTTAAAATAAATTTGCTTTGTTTATGCTTCGTCACATTATGGCTTAATCCCTTCATCGAGTCTGTTTTCGCTGCGTTTCACTTTCGTTGCGTGCACACTTCGTTCATGCGATCAGCTCAGAACGGCTCCGTTCACACTGAATGAATGCAGTCAACTCGTTTATTGCACGTGCTGAGTTTAGCGCACGTTTGGGAACACAACAGCCACCAGTTAGGCTTTGTTTTCGCAGCAGATGATTACAGCATTTGACTAGATTTGTAGTGAGATGCGTTTTTGTACGCATGTTTTCACTGAAGCTTTCCTTCAAAATAAAAGCTCTACTGTCGTTTCCGTCAAAATAAAAGCTTAAAAGTGCAGTATGAATTGCTGACAGCTAGCGGTTTAAATGCAGTCCAAATTCAAAATATCTTTCAAGTGTCAAAATTAGGAAAGAAGTATTGTAATTTCCCTACTGTAGTGTAAAGCTTAAATAATATACCTATGAAATATAAATTTTCATTTATTTTACAGTGCAGTTGTTTTACAATATATGGCTATTACTGTCGTTGTTGTTATTTTTATTATTATATTCTAATTTGTTTGGTTTCCTAAAACACCAGTGTGAATGTAATTTAGATAGACAATATATCACAAATAAAAAGAGGGTTGAGTCCCCTTTAAAAATTAGGTACAAGTCAATTCACTGACTTTTTTCTGACTTAAGTTTTCTTAGTTAAGGACACGGGTTGGAGCTCTTAATATTGAACTCGCAAAGTGCATTAGATAGAATAATTTTACTTTACTTTACTTTACTTTTCTTCATTTGCCTTTTTCTTTTTTCCCGCAATTTAACTTTGTGCAGTGCTCAAATTTGATTAAATCATCAACTTTTGAAGTTTGACATTATCACATTCCTGATTTTCTGTCCCAAAATTTAAGGCCACTTAAAATAAGAGTTAAAACTTTTGTTATACAATTTAAGACTTATGATCCTAAATTTGATCAAACTATTTTAAGACTTTTTAAAGACGTGCAGGAACCCTGTCAAAGTAGTAGTAACAGTAATAAAAAAGCTGCTATACTGAGCTGCTGAATTCAGATAATGGAGGAAACATTACCTGCATAGTATTAACAGTCGAACCCTTGGCTCCTGACTGCACCATCAGCTGTAGGTTGTTTTCTGGGAAGGAGCGGTGGAGACCCAGCGGCATGCACACCTGATAACAACAGATCACATGTGATGAAACCCATTGAGACAAAGAGTGAGAAACAATATAAAGACATGAAGACACAAGCTCTGCATTTTCAAGATGTCCCGTTTAGACGTGCACCTTATTGATGTTGTTGTTCACTTGATTGACCTCCTCTTTAAACTTCAGGTCCACCATGTTGAAATCTCTCTGGTCTGTGTTCAGATGAGCGTCTTGCCAGCGTTCTCTGGCTTCAGTGACTCCAGCAGCCGCAGGCAGGTTAAACGCAGCCTGGAGAGCCTGTTTACAAGCGAGAAAGTTAAAGAATATGACCTCTGCTTGTAGACAAGACAAGCACAATATTGAACGAACACACAAGGAAATGAAGGGGTGAGACAAAAAACATCCAGAAAGCAAAAGATCCACAGCCACCCACACACTTACACAGACAGAGAGAGTGGGAGTATGTGACTGGAAGATTACAGCAAATATTATGCGTCAAAATTAATAATAACAAGTCTATCAAACTATCTTTGGATAATTTCTAAATAAATAACCAAATGTATATATTTTTTAAAACATGGAATGTAGAATTGTTGCGCAGCAGGATGCACAGGTCACTTCAGTTCATGTTTCAACTCAAAGAAGAGTAGATTTTTACTGCAGTAAAGTCTCAAAGATTAGCATACTTGATAAGCAATAGAGAAATTGACATAAGTGAGCTTACAGACCTTATATTACAAAAGGAAGTGAATCATTTAATTGCTCCTACTGCAGTTAAAATAATTTTTTAAATCAATTTATACATTTTTTTTTTTTAAAGTAGCACTTTTACTGTTCCCAGTCAAAAATGAACATAAATACCCAATATGTGACCTGATTTAATTGCTCCTACTGCAGTTAAAATAATTTTTTAAATCAATTTATACATTTTTTTTTTTTTAAAGTAGCACTTTTACTGTTCCCAGTCAAAAATGAACATAAATACCCAATATGTGACCTTTTTCTTTTCAAAATTTGTAGGGTTAAAAAACAAGAGTCTTTTGTAATATTACTTTCACTAAACCAAGTCATTTCTCTTAATGAGACATCTCTTAGTTCATTTTCTAGTGTGTGTAAATAATCATGTTATAATTAATAAACGTTACCGATAATTCATCCATTTAAGCTTGACCAGATCATATTTCTGAAAGTCTGGTATATACCGCTTTAAATAAGCACTTCCATAAATAACAGCACAAGTATGTTTTTTTTTTCAGAAAGCTACACGGTTCAAATGGTACTATGAAACAGGAATGAGCTGGTCAATCTTTACCTTGGAGCCACACGTGACTGACTTTCGGATAATTTTCCTTCTCTGTTTGTTGGCTCCATCTTTTACTAGAATGTCTTCCACACCTGTCAGAAAAATAAAAACATTAAAAAAAAAATTCCATTTATTAAAAAATACCATTCTACCTTGTCTGTTTACCAAGATAAGCTGGTATTGATGCGTGATCTTACCCAAGGTGAAACCGCGGTAAAGCTGCAGGTAGGCAGTGAAGAGCCGTGCCAGACAGCTGAGCAGTTTGCCGCTGGTCTCTCCTCCGTAGAGCTCGTAGCAGCAGTGGACCAAACCGTACGCTGAGCTGCCATAGTGAGCTTTATCCAGAACTCCCAGCAAGAGCTCTCCCTGACGAATGACCACCTGAAAAACACAGCACATTACATTACTAAACCTTTCAAAAACATATCCCATTTTACAGCCTCATCATTCCTCATCTATGCATCCTTACATAAGTTGATGGAATTATGTGTCATGCTAACAGTCATAAAAACACTCACAAAGCAATTTTTATAATGATCCTAAAATAGGCTTTCTTACACCAAACAGATTTTATTACATGTGTCCCTGCGTGAGCTCCATAACTTTATTGTGTAATGGCTACATGTGCTACTACTGTGACAGAGCTGACTTTTTTTTCTTTCAAACTTTGTGAAGAGGAGTGTGCTCTCGTGTTAATTTTACGAGCCGTCCTGTGTTAAATGTCCTTTTTTGTTTTTATCATATTTAGGCTACGTCCACAAGAAAGCCAGAGCTTTCCCTATCCGATCTTTTTTTTCCCCTCATCTCAAGAAATATCTGCGTCCACACGAAACCACAAAACCGACACAAAACGATGTAGTATACATGCCAGACCAGTATGTGGCGCTGTAATTCTGCCACAGAGATACACTAAAAATGGAGAAGAAGACTTGGACTATGCGCATAAACCTTGCGCGCGGTATACAAACAAACATGGAACAATACATTTATTAATCTGTGTTAATGTTAGTTAATAAAAAGACAATCGTTCAGTGTTTGTTCATGTTTTTGTTGCCGTTACGTGACGTAGCTAGGGGCGAGACGTGGGCTGATGACGTCATAGTTTCAGAAAATATACGGATTCGCTGTCCACACGAAAACACAAGGGCGGCGTTTTCAGATTTATCCACTCTGGGACCTGGTTTCAAATAATATCGGTTTCACTCTCCCAAAACGCCGGATTCGTGGGGACGAAATGCCTATACGATACAAAATGTATGCGTATACAGCTAGCCGCGTCTCCGTGTGGACGGGGCCTTAGTCAGCCTGTCCTTTTTTGTTTGGTCAAGTTTTAGCTGTTTAAGGCCCCGTCCACACGGAGACGCGTTAAATATATATGTATATATGTATACGCATACATCGTTTTGTATACGCATACATCGTTAAAACGACACATCGTTTTGTGTCGGTTTTGTGGTTTCATGTGGACACGGATATTTCTTGAGACGAGGGGAAAAAAAAGATCGGATAGGGAAAGCTCTGGCTTCATGTGGACGTAGCCTAAAAGTCTGGGAATTTTAGTTTAGATTTAGTCAGTGAAAACTTGGGGTTAAACGTACATTCACAGTTATTTACTCAAAACTATAATCATGATTAATGATGATGATTGTTGTCATTTGAGAAATTTCATCAGAATCATTGCACTTTCACCAATAATGACAAATAAAAAGAACGTCAGCTCATACACATGGTTTATTTATCTCATTTAGTTCACTGATTTAGGCTAATTATAAAATAACACATTCTGCACATAATGAAAACTGGTAAAACCCAAAAGCTTCTCTCAAAAGTTACATCAGCTAAATTCCTAATATTAATTCCAAATTATATTCATGTTTTTCAATTACAACAAAAAATACTTTGTATTGTGGCACAAACCTTGCATAAGTGCATTTATTCAGCAACCACAATTACAAACAATATAGTCAAGATCCACGTTTGGATTAATTACAGTTTGCCAGTCAGGTTTGATGGCAGATTAAGGCTACGTTTACACGACAACGATGTAGTCAAAAATGGAAACGTTTTTCCCTTGCTTTTTTAAAAAGTTTCATGTATACACGACAATGTTTTCAAAACGATTCGCATTTACACATATCCGCGAAAACGGCCAAAAACGCTGCATTACGTATGCCAGGCCAGTAGTTGGCGCTGTCACCTTGTTAGTAAACAGTACCTGTAGGGAAGTGCCGATTATATGTATATGATGCATCTCCGCTGTTGGTTGTAATATTAGGTAGGTCTCTATAATATAACTATAAATATAACACTTTGCTGAAGAAGCGTTAGCAAACGCTTGAGCAGCAACAACAGTACCATGTACTCCGCCATTGTTGTGTATGTTTGTTCGCGCTTGCCTTTAAAATGACATGTACTGCGCATGTCTACATACCTAACACGTACTACGCACACGCATGACGTCACCGTTTTCAAAGATTCTCGTTTTGGGTGTTTACACGGAAACGATAACGGTGACGTTTTCAAAAACTTGCACTTTGAAACCTATTTTCAAAAATATGCGTTTTCAGTCCCCAAAACGCCGTTGTCGTGTAAACGAACAAGCAAAACGCATAAAATGTTTCCCGCTTTTGGCTGAAAACGTTGTCGTGTAAACGGCCCCTGACACGGCAAACAGCGCAAACATCCGTGTGAAGAACCTGGCTGTATACAACCTAGCTGTATTACAATTTCAGTTGAGCAGCACATCTCAAAGGAGATCACAACACTCCCAAGTAAATGCCTGAGCTGTAAAGCTCTGACAGGGGAATTTAAACTCTTGACATCTGAAAACCCAAGTATGAAAACTCATGGAGGTCTATATTTTTCTCCTCTTTTTTGTTTATATTTTATAAACTACTTTTTGGTCTCCTCTTATTGCATGTATATAGTCATAGTTAGTGTTTATTGGTTGTCTTGCCTTTGTCTGATCTTAGTCCTGGAAAAAGTTACAAATACTTTTCCCCACAGTTTATTTTAAAGAAATGAACAGTAGTGTGCTGAAACAGCACTGTTATAGAAAGTACTCCTTAATTACCTGAGATTCACACATAGTTTCGGGCCTGTATCCTGGAACAGCTCTGGGGGGTTCCTTCACCCAGGCTTTACTGGGAATCTTTGCTTTTCCCATCAAGTTTAAAGGGATGCCGTTTTCTGGGATGACATTCAGCAAAAGGGTTGACACCACCTTGAAAAGACAGCAAAAACTTGGTATTTATGCAAGTCCAAATATCAGCTTTTATTTTGTTTTTTGGAAGGTATCTGTAAGAATGTATTTGGGATTAGGGTTGCAAAGGGGTGGAACATTTCCGGAAACTTTCCAAAAATTCCAGGAATATTCCAAAAAAATCCTGGAAAGTTTCCAAAATTTCTGGAATGTTTCCGAAATTTACTGGAAATTTTCCACCTTTTTGCAACCCTAATTGGGATACATTGCAGGTTGAAGCATCTCTGACGCCTAATATGTATGACAATACAAGTCGCACACGCATGAGAATTACCTGCTTTCCTGTCCAGAGAGGCACGGGTTTAAAGAGCGCGGGAGGCAGGAGCTTCACTCTGCCGATCTTGTCCGTCAGGCCTCTGTAGACTAGCGCAGTGTACTGATCCCGTGAGAAAAAACAGCCACGGATGGTCATGCTGGCGCCAGACACCATGTGGTCCTGAATCAGGCCGGCCAATGGCTTTCCATCCTACAGAAAGTACAGAGACCAGTGACGTGTTTTCCAAAAATGGCAGACAATTCATGTTTGAAGCCGTTTCAATTTTCTAGATGAAGACTCACTTTAGGCACCAAGTACTGCTGGTCTGTGCTCACTAGCGTGTAGGCCTCAGCTCTGCCCAGCTCACTCTGAGGGAAGTGAGCGTTCATCTCGTCACCATCAAAGTCAGCATTGTAGGCCTTACAGTTGGCGTAATGTAGTCTGAGCACTTTCTCTCCGGGCAGGATGCGAGCACAGTGGGCCTGAATTGAGGGTCTGTGGAGAGTGGGCTGACGGTTTAGCAGCAGCACATCCCCATTCTTGATGTGCCGATTTACCTAAGAAAGAGAATCAAATGTCAAAGGATTGGATCAACAAATAATACAAAATGTTAATGTTGACTTTGCATGGACAGTAAACTTAAATAATATTTTTTTCACAGTGTATTAACAGAAGAATGTGAAGCAATTAGGAGTGTGCAATATGTTGGCTATGCAACTTAATTGTTGTTTTAACAATGTGGAAGCTGATATTATTGAGCATGTCACTCATTTTGCATACAAACACAAAGCCGAACTGACAGTGCAGGAGTTCACTGCATGGTGTAGCCTACTATAATGCAGTTAGTATGACTCCCAAAATTCAAGATATGAGAAGATAAATGCTTATGTATGAGTTTTTGTCTTATATTTCTATATAATGAAAACCTTCCGCTATAGATAATCAATATCACACAATCAAGTGTGCTTTTTCCCCGCATATCAGCATGCTTGCAAATGTGATGTCAGTTTCACACAAGTTAGTATTGTGAGTTTAGACACAATATTGTCCATATTGTGTTTTTCACTAACAAAAATACTTTCAAAGAAAGCCACAGCAGGACTGTAGTGCATCGCCAAGCAACACACGTCATCTCATTCCTGAATCAATCATCATTTTTAAACAAATCAATCATTCAGCAATCTATTGCTTTGTTCCTGAATTAATCAGTTTGAACAATTGGGTGAATAATTGACTCAATGACTCACTGCCACCTACTGACAGGATGGTTTTAGTTTCATATTCAAGGTATCATTTCATTAAATATCACTCCATATTTCAATATTCAAAATATTATTTTTTAAAACTCTTAGCATGATTTATGCAATTGTAATTGCAGTGTAAAAACATTTAAATGCTGCTTTATTGGCACCACTTGCAGTTAAATAATTTATTTTCTTGATTCTGTTTTCATTTTATTGGTAACAGACTATAGTGTCCGTTTATTCTAATTTAATTTTGATTGAATGTCACAAACACTGACGCATACATCTAATATGGCCATGTTTCACAGTGAGCATTTACCAGCTATTTTACAGTGTGACTCATGCACCAGATATAACATTACTCAAAATCTATCCAAAAAGCAGTGCGTCTTCGTCAAGATAATTGACCCACAATCTTCATGGGTATCCTGTGCTGGCCGGTGCTGGGGGTCAGGAGCTGTTTGGCCACGGCTTCTCTCTGGGTCAGGTTGCTGCTGCTGAGGATGGTTCGGGACCCATCTTCATTAATGACCATGGAGGCTCCAGGGTGGACGCTGGGTCCATTCAGCACTGCCTGCCTGAGTTCCTTCACGTTCCAGGGTGTCACTGGCTGTGGGTATGTCAACTTGGTAGCAAAAACCTAGACGAACCATATCAAATGACTTTTAAAACCCCAAATCACTATTAAATGCTTTTGTAAAATAGCTGCTAAACTGGATATTTCACTGCTAACAATGACACTTGCAACAGCTCCTGGACTTTAGCATGAAATAGATGGTGAATGTCATGTCCATGTATTTCTTTACTTGACAAGTAGTTGTTCAATAAGCAAAATAACAAAAAAATCAGTAAGCAGAATAAAAAAAAACAGTCAGCCCAATCACCCAATGTGGGTTTATTTTGCGATAAAGACCAGCTGACCGTACATTATCCCTTACGCATCATACAAAAACACTATTAAAAGGTAAAATCCAGTGTCTTACCATTGGTATTCCAATCTCATTGGTTCCGATGTACATATCAGGACAAATGACCGAGCGTGCAGCATAATCCACACGCTTTCCCATCATGTGCTTCCTGAACAAACCCTCTTTCTTCTCTAAGAGCTGAGAAACACATTCAAAAGAGACAACCACTTTACAAAAAAAACGTTCTTTGCCACCTTTTTTAGTGCATGATGGGTTCTGGTCTTGAGATCTGTCACACACTGACCTGACGGACACCTGGGAACTTCTCAGTCATCAGTTTGTCCATGTCGCTGTCAAACACAATGTTGGCGTGACTCTGCAGGCGGATCCACATGTTATAGAGCTTGTCTGTGAGAGTCAGCCCTTGGATGCCCGTTAAGAAGCTCTGATCTATTTGACTGATCTCTGTGGATTCGCTGGACTGAAGAAATGACAGATCATGAATACACATGGCACTTCTCATAAAAGAGGTGCAAATAGTTGGGATTGTTTTCCATCATGGGATTTTCAATGGTAAATACTGATTTAACTCATATACACATACAACTGCTGAAAAATGAAACCAACAAAACATAACACTTCCTCAAAATTTACTGAAAATGATTTATGATCATTTAAAATGATCAGCAATGTACTTCCTCAAATTCACATGATTTTATGGATTTCCCCTGTTAGACATAGAAACATTCAATAACATGCATACTTTATGGAGTAACATCTTTTGCACCCTGTCTATAACATGTTGAAACAAAGTCAAATTGTCTTAGTTTTTATAAATTGGTTTGTGTTGTCTGTATTTGTCAATCACCCTTGGTACCAAAGTTATTGACCGAAAAATTATTTCTTACTATCATTTACGGAATTTTTTTTAACAAACCATCATTTAGTCCCAAATTGCCAAGCCCCAACTCAGTAACAGCTCAATTTGGGGTAAATTTGCAATCCTGTTGTTACCCATTCTTTTTTTTCTGTTTATATTTTAATTAGTTCTATATTTAGTTAACATCTATGTGCCAAATGAATAGGGTGCAACCATACTATAAAAAAACATTTAAAACAGCTCATATAATATTGAGTTTGACCTCCTCACGAACAACATTTGAAGGTAAAGTACTTGACCCTCATTTTGAAATGAGGTTTCTAGCCTTACACTTAATGAAACTACCACAAACATAAAGAAAGATTCATGCAACACGCTAAATACCTCTGATTTACAGTGAGTGACAACAAAAAAGTTAGCATATTAAGAGTATTTAGTTTATTGTTAACATTAATTCTTCCCACCTGCTCCATCTCTTCAGTAGCATTGGTCTTCTCAGCAGCGATCAGTGCGAGCAGTTTCTGAATCATGAAATTATCCTTTAACACGGCCTGCAGGTTCACAGTCTGTCCGTTGGTGAACATCTGATCTCCCAAACGGTTAACAGGCCTGTACCTATAAAACACCACACACACACACACAAATCATTCAGTCCAAAATCTCTCTGTAAAAACAAGAAACTACATAATCATCTCAGTGATGTCCAACAGGTTGTCGTGTACAGGACATTGCACATACAGTGATAAACTTACCTGCACGGAGGAACCACAAGCAACTCCAAAAAGAAAACTTCAGGACTGAAGCCTTTCTCCAAATTATTCATGTCAAACCCTGAGAACAGATGCTTCAGGAAGAAACCTAGAGAAGACCCATTCAAAAAACCTTTTTGTTTGCATTACGAAACCTAGAAAGAAAATGGGAATTAAACTAAACCAATCTTACCTTCTTTCTCCCAGAGTTTGATGACGTGTTCTCGCGCCAAACTTGGAGTCAAGAATCCCCGTTTGGTAATCAGTGAATCATCTAGAAGCAAACACAAATACTGTAGATACTCACAAACCGTAGTTTGCATTTAAACTGCTAAAATACAGGATTACATTTAATACGGAATCTTACTTTCATAGACTACATACATTTGAAATATTTTTTAATTATTTAGAAGTTTTTAAAAATATTGTCACTGACTGCATTTGTTTAGAAAATGTTATTTTCAAAATAATGGCAAAATATGCTATCCAGTATAATAGAGTTTGCTCTACTGTAAACTAGATTATCATTCCATTCAAGTCCTTGCCCATAAAGAATTCAACAATATAGCATTATTTTACATTATTTTCTGCGGTGTATTCAGTTTATCACATGCACTGATGTTCTTGAAGTGATAACATGCCCTTAAGTGATGAGACGAAATCTAAAACACTTTATATCCTGCATCGATGCACACATTGATACAGTAATGGTGGTTTGATGTTTCATGATCACCAAACAGCAAAGTACAGTCTTATTTAAATGATCATGCTCTCCCGTTATCTATTGCTTGTTTGAGTGATGTGCTCATTCATTTGGTGAAGTTCAAAAGAACTAAAGTGGTAAAGACAAACAGTTCTGCATAATGAAAATATCTGCATTGATTTCATTCAGTCATGTCAAACAATCACTAAACTTTTGGCTACACTGTCTGCCAGCTTTAAATGCTATTAAAAATACTTTGCTTGGATTCTTGAATTTTTTTCCCCACACTGTTTTCAACTTCCATACTTTTCCATACTAGAGCCCTGCATTTCAGACCGGGCCCAACGGGCCCCGACTTTTTTACGCCCCCCTCGGGCCGGGCTTCGGGCCAATTTTCACGTCATAGTTCAGACGCGGGCCGGGCCTCGGGCCTGTTTTAGCCTTCTCCTTATTTTTATATTTTAGACATCCATCAATTAGTGATGAAAAAATTGCCGCGCTGGTGGAAACAACATGAGACCGTGCTAGCGGCTCGATGGTGTTTAGTGTCCCGCCAGCAGCAGTATGGTGCGTGCCGTCAGCACAGCTGAAGAGTTCTGCGTTCAAATGCACGCAATAGGCTTAAGCTTGCCGCAAAGCATCGTATTACTCTTACCTTTATGAGCAAAAATGACGGTGTATCCACTGAAAAAAATGCAAGCGATCGCGATGGCGCCTCCATATCTCTGCACAAAATATTGGATATAGCGCACATTTATCTAGGTTTAACGTTTAAACATTGTTATATGTTTGAACTGTTTTATATCTATAGATTTTATTTTAGGCAAGTCGTGATGATTTGAGAAGGCTAAATTGATCAAACATAGGCTCACTGTCTGCCGCTGGCCTCTTGGTCATTAATTTAAAAAACAAAAACGTATACTTAACAAATAAAAGATGCTCCAAACTTTTTTCTAAATTAACTTAATAAAAAAACGAAACGAAATATAATCATAATAATTGCCATTACATACAATACTGAACTATTTTAATAGCTGGAACAGTAGTATAAGCTGTTTTGGGAGAAGGAGAAAAAAAAGACGGGCTCGGGTTGGAAATTCTGTTAAGCTGTTGGACACGGGCTGGGCTAGGGTCTGATCATCTCGGGCCAGGGCCGGGCTAGGGCCTAAATTTGAGGCCCATGCAGGGCTCTATTCCATACTGCATAGGAAGCCTAATGTTTTGATGGCTGATTACAAAAACAGAAGAATGAAATGTAAACTCACCGTCCTTTTCTGTGCTTGCTGTGGATGATCCATGTGTGACGATGAGTTTGCTGTTGTGTTCTCTGCGCACAGTCACTCTACTGGCTCTGAAACACACACATACACATTCTCATGGCAGAACGTATGTATGATTCACTTAACAATAAGAGAAGGCCGAAGAAGTTGAGCTCACCTGCAATTCGGACATTTCCTCGGGCCCATGTATACTCTCCAGAAACTGTTAATGAGACTGGACTTTTTCTCACAGATATGTTTGATCTGAAATCAAAGCAAATTTATAAAATGCAACTAGAAAGTGCACAGAGGCAATAATACTACTAAAGTAAAAGATATGTAAAAGACAAAATACAGAGATGGATGAGTTTCAGACTCACAGGGGCAGTGTGCTGCTTGTCTTCACTGGCTTTTAGGATGGGTGTAATGAACGCCTCCAGAGCTTCTTGGATTTCTATTCCAGACGGCTGAGCATTGGCCTCCACCAACTTAGAGAGGACGACAAAAACGCAATATACAGTATAAGCCCTTCAGTCCAATGAATGATGCTGCAGCTTCTCTCTACAGGATAACTTGCTTTGACCTAAATGACAAGCTCTTGAGTATTTTCTGACCTGATTGAGAATGTTCTCTAGCTCATACACCTCCTTCATCGCACCCACGTCCAGGAGCTTCAGCTGGCCCAGCAGCAAATGAACAGCCGTTCTCGGACACTTCAACATATGGCATGACAGGCATGAACCCCGGATGAGCAAATATAATTTCTGTAAAGACATTGACGTTAGTGGGGGTTCGGTGCCTTGCTCAAGGGCACCTCAGTCGTGGTATTGAAGGTGGGAGAGAGTGCTGTACATTCACACAATACACAATATTGTAAAGTTACACAATATA
>NW_015549683.1:453753-457360 GCF_001515605.1 Sinocyclocheilus anshuiensis | reverse complement strand
TTAAATATCGCATGCGATTTATCGTGCAGCCCTAATATATATATATATACATACAGTGGTGCCCAAAATTATTAGAACACTAGTATTTTCACCAGCTAAAAAATTGTTTTAAGTCAGTTATTTCTATCTTTTGCTGTAGTGTGTCAGTAGGAAATATCAGTTTACATTTCCAAACATTAATTTTGCCATTAATTGTAATAATCCAGTGAGATGGCAGCATCTCGCAGCAGCCAGGGCTCCACACAGAGATCTGATCATCATCCAGTCTGTCTGGAATGACATGAAGAAACAGACTAAATCCAGAAGAACTGTGGCAATCTCCAAGAAGCTTCAAGAGACCTACCTGCAAGCTACCTGAAAAACTATGCGCAAGTGCACCGAGGGCAAAAGCTGCTTTAAACCCAGAGGATTGTCACACCAAATGTCGATTTCATTTAGTTAATAATAGTTCATTGATAAAGAAAATCTACTTATTATTTTTGACAGCATCCTCATTTTACAGCATTTTTACACAAGTGCCTAAAACTCTTAACAGTACTGTAGCTTTGCAGGTAGGTTTCTTGAAGCATCTTGGAGACGTTGGCCACAGTTCTTCTGGATTGAGTCTGTCTCAGTTTGTTCTGTTTCTTCATGTCATTCCAGACAGACTGGATGATGATCAGATCGGATCTCACCACCACTGTATATACATATACATTTATATACACACACACACACACACACACACACACACATATATATATATATATATATATATATATATTCATTCATATTCCTACTAGGTACCAAAACAAAAGAAAATAGAATGACAGACTATTAACCCCAGATAAACACACAGCATAACTGCATGAAACCTGCAAAGGAGGACATGCAATGGCACATTGACACTTACATCAAAAAACATAGGGTTGTAGACGGGAAGGGGCAGATCTACGTGACCAAAGTGGCCAGGACAGCTGGTGTAGTCTTGCATGCAGGTGGAGCAGATCTCCTTGTTATCAGCTGGACCCAACGCCAGGTCATACAGGCCGTTTGTAGCAGCATTGCCCACATTATCCAACAGCTGGGAATTAGTGATACTTTTCACACTCAGCTTCCTGTGACACAGATAACACGGGGAAGTTGTCAGAAGGTCTATATATAAAGGAATTATTATGCTTGCGTTTCACTCAAACGTAAAGGATTATTTAATACAGACATGTTTTGGCAAACACTGTGACAACTTACCGCATTTAGTGTGACAGCATATGGGCCATGTTGCCACAAAGTTCAGCATGTGTTAAATAAACTGTATGCTTTTAATATGTATTAACCATTGGTGTCTTTACAGTAATACGCAACTGAGCTCCGGCTAGTTATTTAGCTGTGTTGGGTGTGAGTTGTGCAAGTGTATTATTATTATTACCTTATTTCATCGGAGGAGAACAAACCAAACGACATGCCCTCTAATCGCCTCCATGGCGTTTCTTTTGAAAACAGCATTTTCCTAATAATAAATACATAAATTAGAAGAGAAAACTCTCTGTATTCCCCGCGTGCGTCCTGTCGAGCTGCGTAACACGTGGGAACGTGTACTGAGCGAGCGGACGAAACCAAATAACACGCACAGGTACATTAGACTGGAATATGTTGAAAAGCGAGAGAAGTAAAGTTAGAGACACTGGCATTTAAAACAATCTCAGATAATAATTATAAGCTAGTATAATACCCTGAAAATTAATATTCTACGGGGCCGTATGAAGAATAGTTTATTTATATTGTGTTTTGAGATGGTATATCCCGACCGTAGAAAACGAATGGAAATCTAAATAAAAAACTGAGTAAAAATAATGTTTTTTTTTTTTTTACTTCTTCAATTTTGTATTTGAATTCAATTAGTTATCAAGCTTTCTGCGTCATTATCTAGACATAAATTATTGTCCAGACAATAATAAAAAAAAAGTAATATGGAGACGGTTTGGTCACATGATACGTGTAACCTTTCTCAGCGCTAAACAGGATGGACCAATCACAGCTGGCTGTGGTGGTGCCGCGGAGATATCTGCTTTCTGAGCCGCTAAGTTCCTCTGTCATGGCGTCCTCCTGTTCTCAAGCTCTCAGGCATCATGTGTGTAAGAGCAGCAGAATATTGCGCATTCATCTGCAGAAGTCATGGCCTAGTAGGTAAGATAAATGTACAAGGACCGGCTTATTTGGCCCGTTTTATCATATAACATGTTCAGTCATTTTTTATGTTTGTAAAGAAACGACTGGTTGTCTCTAGGTCATTTGAAGGGGCTGTATGTGTCAGCTCAAGTTTTATCAGGCGCTCATTATGTGATTATTTGATTACAGGAGTTTTGCTCTGAATTCTGCTGCAGATCAACAACCTGCCGTTTCTTCACCAGGTCTGATAATTATGTCTTTTTAATAGGAATTATCATATGCTTTCTTAAATTAAGATGCTTTCTAATTAGAAATGAATCATTTGATTTTTTTGTTTATTTTTCTTTATTATTATTATTTTTCTATTATCATATGCTTTCTTAAATTAAGATGCTTTCTAATTAGAAATAAATCATTTGATTTTTTTGTTTATTTTTCTTTATTATTATTATTTTTCTTTTTTTTTCAGAAGAAATAGTCATTCCAAAGAAGAAAACATGGTAAGTACTGGTCATATCTGAACAATTCACATGATCAATAAATATATAGTTCTAAAATTATGAATTTAATATTTTTTAAGTAATTTATGCATTAACAATGACTTTTTTACTGTTATCAGGAGCAAAGAGGCTGTCTTACAGGCACTGGCATCCACTGTGAAAAGGGTATGTTCATCAGACAACTCTAACAACCATGTTAAAATACATTGTTATCAAATATGATGTAAGCATAGTTACTTGTTGTGTGCATGTGTTTGTTCTAGGATCCTACAGCCTCCGATTCCAGATTCCAGGATGACCCATATCTCACTCCAAAAACATCATCAGAGTTTGTGAGTTTTGACTATCAAACCATTTAAGGTTTTCAATCCACAGTGTTATGATAGCTGCGATTTTTAAGACCAGTAAAGACAAAGACATTTCTACAAACATACAACATGCACTTTACATTAATAGAATGAATGTTTTATTAAAGGGGTCATATGATGCGATTTCAAGTTTTGCTTTCTCTTTGGAGTGTTACAAGCTGATTGTGCATAGACAAGATCCCTGAAGTTGCAAAGACTAAAGTCTCAAATCCAAAGTGATATTCTTTATAAAAGTTAAGAGTCAGCCACGCCTACCTAAAACGGCTAGTTCTAACACGCCCCCACATACCTACATCACTATGTGGAAATATTAGCATAATGCCGCCCAAATGTGCACGCAAAGAAAGAAGGCGTGGTTTCAGGAACAGCAGTAGTGTTGATGCAGCCATGTCAGGGAGACGCTGTGTGATTCAGTGCGAAAGCAAAAGCACTTTATTTGGCCTTCCGAAAGTAGATGCAATTAGGAATCATTGGTTAAGATTTATTTACAACAGAACAGCACAACCCAGATGTTCGAATTTGTGCAACGCATTTTATGGACGACAGTTTTTTGAACCTAGAAGAGTACAAGGCTGGCTGTGCACAAAGGCTATT
>NW_015549683.1:414883-450991 GCF_001515605.1 Sinocyclocheilus anshuiensis | reverse complement strand
TAGTTTAAGTATTTGCTATTGACTGTTCAAATGCGGAGTTTTGCGCAGCGCAGAGTAACGCGTCGTGTGTGTGTGTGTGAGGGGAACAAGGTCACATCACAGGAGAGTGCACTGTCTGTCAGAAATCATAGCACGTCAGCTGTCTTGTGTACTGCATCATCACTGTGTCTGTCAAGCGACTCTGTTGCCCTTTCGGGCTTGAACTGATGGTAAAACTAACGACATTATTAACTGTCTTGATATTTATTTTGAAAGCTTGAAGCTCGCGATTATGGTAAGGGGCGTTACATTTCCGACGCGTGCTTGTGGTGTTCGGCCAATCACAATGCACTGGATAGCTGGCCAATCAGAGCAGACTGCGCTTGTCAAAGGAGGGGGCTTTGTAGAAAACGAAGCGTTTGAGAGAGGCGGGGCATAGAGGACCTACAATAATGTACAGTATTTGAAAAATAATGTGTTTTTTGAACATTAAAGCATGTCAACATATTCCGTTACACCAAATACACAAAATAATGATCTTTAAAATAGCATCATATGACCCCTTTAAACATTAAAATTAATGAATGTGTATATATTGCAAGTCGTAATAATTAGAACATAACATGAAAACTTTTCTAACGCTAACTTCTTTTTCTCCCATACAGAAATTATTTTCCTTGTCCCAGGAGTCAGGCAGAAATGCTGCCAAATATTTCATCAATACATACCCGAAATACTTCCAGAAAGACTACGCACAGCCTCATATTCCTGTGAGTGTCCAGTATTTGTGTGTCATTGTATGATTTGCCTATGAGGGCTTGTGCTTATGAATGTGAAATATGTACTTACTTCTGTTGGAAGTGTTTGATGCCGGAAACTCTTGAGGCTCAGATAGAGGAGGCGTCTGAAGCTGCTCTCATAGAGAGAATTCGGATGAGAAAAGTCAAAGCTGCTGTGGATCTGTACGACCAACTGCTGCAGGCCGGTAAGAACGAGCAAGACGAGGCATTGCATGTAATATTATGGCAGATATTAGTTGTGTTGAACTGTGCAACTGAATGGCTGATCGCTGTATTTTGCGCAGGTACATCAGTGTCATTGGATGTGACCAATCAGTTGTTAGATCTGATTTGTTTCTATGGAGATAGTGATCCCGCACAAGAGAATGTTCCGGAACAGAGGAATGAACAAGGTCACATCACAGGAGAGTGCACTGTCTGTCAGAAATCATAGCACGTCAGCTGTCTTGTGTACTGCATCATCACTGTGTCTGTCAAGCGACTCTGTTGCCCTTTCGGGCTTGAACTGATGGTAAAACTAACGACATTATTAACTGTCTTGATATTTATTTTGAAAGCTTGAAGCTCGCGATTATGGTAAGGGGCGTTACATTTCCGACGCGTGCTTGTGGTGTTCGGCCAATCACAATGCACTGGATAGCTGGCCAATCAGAGCAGACTGCGCTTGTCAAAGGAGGGGGCTTTGTAGAAAACGAAGCGTTTGAGAGAGGCGGGGCATAGAGGACCTACAATAATGTACAGTATTTGAAAAATAATGTGTTTTTTGAACATTAAAGCATGTCAACATATTCCGTTACACCAAATACACAAAATAATGATCTTTAAAATAGCATCATATGACCCCTTTAAACATTAAAATTAATGAATGTGTATATATTGCAAGTCGTAATAATTAGAACATAACATGAAAACTTTTCTAACGCTAACTTCTTTTTCTCCCATACAGAAATTATTTTCCTTGTCCCAGGAGTCAGGCAGAAATGCTGCCAAATATTTCATCAATACATACCCGAAATACTTCCAGAAAGACTACGCACAGCCTCATATTCCTGTGAGTGTCCAGTATTTGTGTGTCATTGTATGATTTGCCTATGAGGGCTTGTGCTTATGAATGTGAAATACGTATTCACTTCTGTTGGAAGTGTTTGATGCCGGAAACTCTTGAGGCTCAGATAGAGGAGGCGTCTGAAGCTGCTCTCATAGAGAGAATTCGGATGAGAAAAGTCAAAGCTGCTGTGGATCTGTACGACCAACTGCTGCAGGCCGGTAAGAACGAGCAAGACGAGGCATTGCATGTAATATTATGGCAGATATTAGTTGTGTTGAACTGTGCAACTGAATGGCTGATCGCTGTATTTTGCGCAGGTACATCAGTGTCATTGGATGTGACCAATCAGTTGTTAGATCTGATTTGTTTCTGTGGAGATCATGATCCGACACAAGAGAACGTTCCAGAACAGAGGAATGAGGAGACGGTAGGCTGGTCACACCATAAAACAATGTTCAAGATGCTCTGTTGGCACAACTTTGGTTGCACACGTCAGATCATTGATGAGATGGAAGTCGAATGTGCAGCATTATTTTCCGCTTGGAAATATGTTTAGATAATGCAAATAATCAGTTTATATATCCAAAATGTGGATATTGAACCAGTAATATTGCTTAATTTTATAATAAATTTGTCATTTTATAATAACCAATAAGTCACCTGAGACTGCGTTATATTGATTTTATTTATTTTTTTATCTCCATTTAACAACGCTCCTTAACCATTGGTAAAACCCAGGAGGATGTTCAGGATGAACCGCAGGCTAAAAAAGGAAGAGCATCTAAAGCTAGTGGTTTACTGAAGGCCACCTGGAAGTGAGTGCTTACAGAATGTGGGAAACAAACTTCTTTTTTTTGTTTTTTTCTTGCAAAACCTGTTTGTATACACACAAAAAGTTTGGAATAATTAAGAATTTTTAAAAATGTTTGTGAAAAGTTATTACAATTTAAAATAAAAAATTTTAAAATTATTATTATTATCAGTGTTAAAAACTATATTTGCTGCTTAATATTTTTGTAGAAACCGTGATACCCCTAACTTTTGAATGGTAGTGTAAGATTTAAAGAGAAAAAAAAATGCTTTTATCCAGCAAGGACGCATTAAATTAATCAAAAATGAAAGACATTTATAATGTTACAAAAGATTTGTTTCAAATGAATGCTATTCTTTTAAACCTTTTTATTAATCAAAGAATCATCAATTCAAAATGTAACACATTTTCCACAAAAATTGAACATTTTCCAACATTGATAATAATTAGAAACACTGTAAATTGAGTAATTGTAAATTCTCTCAAAAGCCAAAATAAGTCATATTTATTCTAAACGTTTTACTGGTAGTGTATGTGCATAACAAAGTCAAGCAAATACATCCTATGTCATATCCTAAGAGGTCGCCTTTTCTTGTTTTTCCCCTTTAGAGAGAATAATAATGCAGGGAGGATCTTTGCGCTGCTGTCAGAGCCAAACACGCATTCATACAGCGCTCTGATACGAGGCATGGTGAAGGTAACGGATGAGGGGAGCTTCTCATACATTTCATTTCTAGTTTGATGGCAGAAGATGACTGCATGTGTGTTTGATTTCTCAGTATGGTGCTTATTCCAAAGCGTTCAGCACCTACACCGACCTGCTCAACAACCGACTGAAAGGTATGTGCTTTACGGTTTGAGATTTTTTGAAACATTTCAAATGAAACATTTTCTACATGAGCATTTCCCAAGCTGAGAAGCCTTGTTTTGTTCCTCTAGCCGATGTGCACACGTTCAATGCCCTGATCATAGCCGCCCCGGAAGTAAAAGAGAAATACAATGAAAAATGGGAGCTGATAGTGGTATGTGATTGAAATGTTGTTGTGAAGCTGCTGTTTTAGGTAGTAGTTTCTGCCTCAGTCTGCGTGTGCTTTGTAGGATCTTTTGAAGCAGATGGCGGAGCAGAAGGTCAAGCCGAACCTCCTGACACTGAACGCTGTCCTGAAGGCTTTGAGACGCTGTGGCACTCTGGGCAAATCTCAGGCCTTTCCTGTGATCAGTGAGATGAAGGCTCTCTCCATCGGTCTGTTGAGTGATCATTACTTATTCCTGCTTCTACAGGAAAGAAGTGGTTTATGATATTGTAATGCCTGTTTCGGTTTATAATTGATTCTTTTTCTTTGATTTCAGATCCCAGCCTGGCCTCTTACAATCACTTGCTCGCCATATTTTATAAAACAGGTCATAAAGGCTCGTTTTTTTATATTAAAATGGCAATTCTTTAAATTCTTAGTTAAATGGCCATGTTAAATGTGTGTACACATGCACAGAAACACACAATCATGCATTTCCCATCATGCTTTGCTCAGCAGGTGCCCCAATTCAGGGCCAAACGGACATTCTACAGGAAGTGATGAACGAGGTGTCAGGGAAGAGCTTCACTGCACAGGACCCTGATGATGGTATCTGCATATCGTTACAGCGGTGTTTATTAACTTAGCTTTGTACCCGGTACCCACACTTGTGCTCTCTGCAGTTCTTCACTCTACTTGCATACACTGCTCAAAAAAATTAAAGGAACACTTAGAAAACATCAGTTCTCAATGGGGAAAAATATCATGCTGGATATCTATACTGATGTGGACTGGGTAATGTGTTGGGAACGAAAGGATGCCACATCGTTTGATGATCAACCTACAGAGGGCTGAATCCAAAGACACCCCGAAAATCAAAGTGAAAAAATTATGCAGCAGGCTAGTCCATTTTGCTGAAATTTCATTGCAGCAACTCAAAATGGTACTCAGTAGTTTGTATGGCCCCCACATGCTTGTATGCGTGCCTGACAACGTCTGGGCATGCCCCTAATGAGACAACGGATGGTGTCCAGGGGTATTTCCTCTGTAGGGCCCAGGTATCGCCTCGTGCTACCAGTAGTGACGCTGACCCTATAGCCAAATGCAAAACTAGTGAAAAACAGTCAGAAAAGATGAGTAGGGAAAAAATGTCAGGGGGCTGTTTTGGGGGTTGTCTCATTGTTGCCCATCTAGTGCACCTGTTGTTAATTTTATTAACACCAAAGCAGCTGAGACTGATTAACATCCCCCTCTGCTACTTAACTGACCAGACCAATATCCCAGGAGTTTAATTGACTTAATGCTATACTCTGAGTAAAAAGTGTTTCTTACATTTTTTTGAGCAGTGTATTTGCGGTATTTGGCCCAAGTGTTCAAGTGTGTGTGAAGATCACAAGCGTGGCACAAAAACATTTGATAAGCTCATGGGACACTGAAAGTAAAGTTTGTACAGAACTTTTACACATTTTGATTTGTAATGCTTTGCACTTTAAAATAAAGTGTGATTTTGGGGTACATGTGTTCCTGAACATGATGAATGATGGGATATACTTTGCCTCAGAGAAGAAAAAAAAAAAACGTTTAGCCATAGAGATAGTGTGGATTTAGTGTGCGTTAAGGAAACTGAGATTTGGCATATTTCAGACCTGAGACAGTTTTGTGCACTTACTTCCTGTCGCTTCCACAGTGCCAATTGTGGGTATTGGGACAGGACACATGTATTGATGCCTTTTTGTAAAGGCATTTCTGCAGATAAAAGTATCTACACAGTTGAATCACACCTGCACTGCTTTTGTTTTTCAGCACAGTTCTTCATTACCGCTATGAGAATTGTAAGTGCATTTAAACGCATCCTTTCAACACCGCTTCATGGTAAATGTCACATTAGGATGGCATGTGACCCTGTTGGCATCTGTATCTACAGTGTCTTGACACTAAGGACATGGAGCAGGCGTACAGGGTCCATGAACTGCTGGGGGTTGGAGAGAATTGGAGACTTCTGGGAAATGATTTCCAACAGAGCATTTACTAGTAAGTATAATCCAGCAAAATAACAAGAACTTTACTCATTATTCAAGAGCTTTTCCCATCAACGCTTTCCCTAATGTGACCCTCAGCACAGGGCTGCTGCAACTAATCCAATGAATTGATTTGTTGGCTCTGCATTGTGGCATTAAAAACTGATAAAAAAAAAAAAACACATTTTAATGGAAAAAAAAAGTGACCTGCAGTGGGGGAAAATATGTGCATAGGCCAAGTTGACCAAAGCATGGAAGCACTTAATATAAAGTACTTAAAAAAACATTAGAATTGTGTGATTGGAAAGAAATAACCGTTAATAAAAAAATGTGTTGGTTGGGACCCAATAATATGGCAAAATCAGATGATTTCCAACAGAGCATTTACTAGTAAGTATAATCCAGCAAAATAACAAGAACTTTACTCATTATTCAAGAGCTTTTCCCATCAACGCTTTCCCTAATGTGACCCTCAGCACAGGGCTGCTGCAACTAATCCAATGAATTGATTTGTTGGCTCTGCATTGTGGCATTAAAAACTGATAAAAAAAAAAAAACACATTTTAATGGAAAAAAAAAGTGACCTGCAGTGGGGGAAAATATGTGCATAGGCCAAGTTGACCAAAGCATGGAAGCACTTAATATAAAGTACTTAAAAAACATTAGAATTGTGTGATTGGAAAGAAATAACCGTTAATAAAAAAATGTGTTGGTTGGGACCCTATAATATGGCAAAATCAGCAATAATACTGCAATAATAATTTGCTGATCTCTTTAGTATCAGGTTGCTTCTGTTTGTCTTTCAGTGCGCGGTTCTTCAGTCTGCTCTGTATGATGGAGAACATTGACGTGATGCTGAAGTGGTACAGAGATCTTGTTCCTTCAGTGAGTAAAACATGATCATATGTTGCTTCATGTGAACGCACACAGAATGGTGAAGTGCATTGATGTGGGTTGATGTGATCCGGTTTGCAGGTGTACTACCCCAGTTCTAACGTCATGAGAGATCTGCTCCAAGCGCTTGATACCGACAACAGATTAGACCTCATCCCACAAATATGGAAAGGTGATTGATTGATTGATTGATTGATTGGGTCCTCATAAACCAAATGGCTTAAAACACACTAAATAGTTTTGTGCGGGGGTAGGTTTAGGTGCAGGGTTAGGGTAAGGGGATAGAAAATACAATTTGTACAGTACGTCAATGTAGGGCCCCTGGAAACCACATATGCAAGATAAGAATGTGTGTGTGCTTTACTGTGACATTTGAAGAGGTGTTATTTGTGTTACTAGTAGTATCATGTTAATAATTAATTTTTTTTGCATTAAAAAAAGTATAGATTTTTGTTTGTATATGCTGTCAATTATAGTTTTTAGAAAGAAAATCGGTATCTGCAGGTCACACTTACAAAATCAGAATCGGCCAAGAAAATTGCAATCTGTGCATCTCTAATGTTTTATTCTGGCATCACATTTAGATGACGGTCTTAAAGTATCCATTTTTTTATGTCCTTTTCCACAGATATCAAACAGTTGGGCCATGCCAACAGGCAGAATCTAGTGGAAGAGTTGCTGACACTTATGGCAAGAGAGAAGCACAATCAGGAGGTATTACCTCTACCTCATCTACATCTATATTGGTTGATACTCATGCCTTCTACAAGTCTTCCTCCTTTGATTCATTTTCTTTTCAATTCTATGCCTTGTCAGTGGATTATAAAGCCAATTTCAGTTTTTTATTTTTTATTTTTGAATTTAAAAAAATGTTGTATAAAGTAAGTGTTTGTATAGTTTGTATAGTGTCAGTCTGTAAAAATAGTGCTGGTTTGTAATGCACATGCGCCACAGCAATATGGCAGCCCACTGCTCCGGGTGTGTGTTCACGGTGTGTGTGTGTGTTCACTATTGTGGATGGGTTAAATGCAGAGCACAAATTCCGAGTATGGGTCACCATACTTGGCCACTTTCACTATATACTTTCTGGACAGGTGCAGGAGTCGTTTGCGGAGTGTGCGCTCGACATCAAGAAAATATACGACACGGGTGACCGGGGCAAAGTTTTGCTGAGCTGGACGGCCGGTTCTCTCATTGACCTCATCTCTGTATTACTAGCAGCTCATAGGAGACAGGATGCCTGGTAACTTCCTTAATGCATATCTGTAATATGATCCAGATCAAATAGAGTTAAAGCACCTCACAGGTTCTCTTCCTCTTCTCTTCATTCAGGGAAATGCTGAAACTCTTCAAAACACACAACAGAGTTCCAAGGTACAACCAGGGGTCTCAGAAACTTTGACAAGTGATTTTACGTGGCTTTTTAGTGTTTTACAATTTAAAAAAATGTCTGAACTGTAGAAATTACCTTTTTTTTTTTTTTTTTTTTTTTTAGGATTTCAAGTTTTTAAAAACCCAGATCCACTTTTTTTGCACCAAAGAAGCTAAATTAAATAATGATTATATTTCATGTCATAATAGTCTGAGCATTCACACTGATGTGTTGTTCTCTCAGTGAGGAGCTGTTGAACAAGTTCTTGACGTGTGTAAAGGAGGCTGGTGAAGTGAATCAGGCGGTGGAGCTGGTGCAGATCTCAGCTGGCTTCTGTTTGCCCGAGACCCCAAAACTCATCCAGAGGGTCCAGCAGGAGTTTGAGCTCACAGAGCAGCAGAGGTAAGTGTTGCTTTTTGGGCAACCCTAGAGATTTTAGTTGAATGAAACATTTCAAGAATCAAATTATAATCTGGTCCTCTGTGGTTGCAGGAACATGTTGTCTGATCTGGAGATCCAGACCTTTAACAGCGATTAAATCTCGAGGCTGAGAGACTTTCTGCAGTGTGGATGGATCATAGCAGCTAAATATCTGGAGAAATGTCAATGTGTTCATTTTCAATGTCATTAATAATTGTGTACTTAAACATGCTTGTCACATGCACAGATTTCAGTCTTCATTCAGATGGAAAGTAAAAGTACTGTAAGAAAAGAATATGTTTTCTGCCGTTGTCTACAGAATTCTCATGCAGCTATTTGTTCACCTTTAAATAAAGAATAGAGCTGTAAGCAGAAATAATCAATGTTCAAAGAATACACAGATGTAACACGAGAGGGGGGAATAGCTTATACGTTTGTAATCTCAAAAAAAGAAGTCAAGAAAATTATTACATGTAGTTTGATAAATCATAAATCATGATGTGTTTATAACATTACAAAAAATGTGTTTTCATTTTTAATTAACCATATACCTCTGAGGATGATTTTTCTTTCTTTTGAAGTGAAGATTTATATTTCTAGAGGAAATGTCTTATTTCCACTTTGGATACACTTTATATTGATAGTCCACTTTACACAGACTACTAACTGTAAATAACTGCAACTACATGTCAACTAACTCTCATTAGACTATTAGTAGACTGTTAGGTTAGGGTTAGTAAAATAAATTGACATGTATTTGCAAAGTTGGTATTTGCAAAATACGCTAACAGAATAAAATGTTACCTTGATTTAATAAAAGAATTTGAAAAGAGGTTTTATATCGTTATCTTTTATATGTTTGTTTTTTTCCCCCCAAACACTACAAGATTGTATTAAGTGTAGTGAGTGATCTATTTCCTTCTATATAGCAGGGTCTAGTTGTTTTGATTCCAAAATCTGGAAAGGACAACAGGATTTCAGATAACATATCACACTTCTCAACACTGATTACAAATTATTTATTGTAATAACTGTTGCTATTAAAGGCGGGACTTCACAGCATTTAGTGAGACTCAATCCAAGTAGGATAATGCATTTAGTATCATTCAGTACGTTTACATGGACAACAATACTCCGATTTTAATACGATCAAGACAATACTCTGATTAAGAATCTACCATGTAAACAGATTTTTGATTACCTTAATCCGGCTAAAGTCATAATCGTAGTAAACAGAAATCGAATTAAGACATGTGGAGTATTCCTATTTTAGTCGCATTATTGGAGTGCAGTATAGTCATGTAAACACCGTAATCACATTATTACTGTCGTGTAGGACTTTTCACCGCATTTTGCGACAGGATACACATACGGCAGTGCTCAACAGTTTGACGGCAAATAAAAGCTTCAACGCCCGCCGTCGTCTGTATGCACGTACAAATAATTAACTGAAGCTTTCATAAAATAAAAAATGAAACACACAAAACTGTACATGGCATCATCACGAAGACGAACTATATGTTTATACGTGAAATTCCGGAGGGGACGTCGGATGGCATCACGTGGGGACGTAATGACGTGTGCCATTACTCGATCTATGTACTAAAACATATAAAACGGGAACATGAAAGGAATATTCTAAAAGCAACTCATGTAAACACCATAATCGTACTATTGGCTTATTTAGAATAAGTTAAATAATTAGATTACTGATGTCCATGTAAACATAGTCAATGTTTGTTTGGTGCTTGAACTCAACATATTTAATTGCGGATGATGGATTTATTTTATTGTTGAAATCTTTTAAAGCCTTTGATGTGGTTGGAGATACTTTTACTTTTAAGACACTTTATCATTTTGGTTTTGAACTAAAATATATAAATATCATCAAAATGTTTTATGATGACATAATCCTGTTGGTCTTCCCAGACTGACATGCCCAAAACTTCAGGTGAAGAGAGGTTAAGGCAAGGCTGTGGTATTCAAAAAATGTGTGTGAAATATTTTGAATTGAAATATTCACAGCTTAAATAAACAACTATATTCAATTTCAGGACCTAAAAATGCAAGCCCTGGAAATACAAGGCATTAAAATGCAAGCACTGTTAATGCAATGCATTTTTTTTCAGTTAGTGCTATTCAACATGCTTTTTTGTTTCAAAGACATATGACATTATTTTTCTTCCATATATTCACCTCTGTTGTTTATTATGTTTGAAGAACTGCTGGCCATGCTAGTAAAGAGTGATTCCCTTTCGATACTTCACTTCGTACTGCGTCGCTAGACGCTACGGGAAACTCCTTTTCTCCGATTTACTGAAGCCTTTTTTCAATCACAGCAGTGCATCTGCACTGCCATTGTTTCAGAAATGAACCAATGACGGCGCAGCAGAGCTGCGCGAGCCTATGGCGAAGCAGCGCGCCCGAGCCAGCCAAAATGGGCAGGGCATCTGGCTATATAAGCAGGTGCTCAGCATAGGATCACTGATTCATATCGACTGAAGCGACGACATCTACTGCTCTTCGCTGAGTCTACGGGATTTGAAGCCTTCGCCGGCAAGCTGATCCAGCCACCGTTCTGCAGCAGCAAGATCAGCTCACCACCTCTGCTCTCTGCTCACCGCTTGCAGCTCGCCGCTCAAGCAGCACTGATCAGCGCGCCGCCTTGCAGCATCGGATCAGATCGCCGCTTCAAGCAGCTCTGTTCCCGCGTCGCTCTCAAAGGCAGCCCCGGTCAGCGCTTCGCTCACGAGCCTTCTGCAGAGCGCCTGTGTTGGCGCTTTCCTGCTTGAGGTAACAAAGAGCAAATTTCTGAGCAAATTTCCTGCGACGTTGTTGCAAATGTCGCGCCACGGCTGTGGCTCGTGCGGTACACCACTGCAGTACACCCCAAGCCGGCGCCGACTCAACAGCCAGTTAAGAATACGCCTCCTGTGACTCAGCCCTCTGCACGGCCTGAGCCCAGGCAGCGCTCGCGCTCTGCAAAGCGCTACCCTTTTCCAAAGCGCCAGGGACCCCGACCCAAGATTGCGCTGGATCCTGCGCCTCAGAAGCCATCCTGATCCCTCAGGAAGGAAGAGGAGGGGGCAAAGTCTCGCTGTGGCCGGACCACCCCCCAAACTGCCTCGTATGTGTTCCCAGTCACCCCGTCCAGTTCCGGGTGCTGGAAGAAATGTGTTTATTGCATGCAAAGGGCCCATTTCAGCGCCAAAATGCACAACCGTTGTGATAACGGACAAAATAAAACACAAACACTCAAAAAGAGAGCAAATTTCCTCTTCCAAACACAGCGAGCCTTGGGTCCCTTCACAGCGATCCGCCGCCCGAACCAATTCAACCCCTTGCCACGAGGGCCGAGGCCTGGCAGGCCATCCCCGACGTGTCAAAGTGGGTTATGGGGATTATAAAACGAGGTTATCTACTCCAATTTGCTCGAGAACCCCCGTGCTTCTGCGGTGTGATCCCCACCTTAGTAGGGAACACGAACACTCGCGTTCTTCGTTCCGAGGTGGCTGTGCTGCTGGCGAAACGGGCCATAGAAATCGTCCCGCCAGCTCAGAGCGAGTCAGGCTTTTACAGCCGCTACTTCCTCGTCCCCAAAAAGGATGGCGTGTGCAACGGCAGACCAGCCTTTGGCACGTGGTCGAGCGAAGAGACAAAGCTGCACATCAACTGCCTGGAAATGCTGGCAGTATGGCAGGCCTTACAGTCCTTCCTACCACATCTAGAAGGATGCCATGTCTTAGTCCGATCGGACAACATGACGGTAGTATCCTACATAAATCGTCAGGGCGGTCTTTCCTCCCCACGCCTCTTTAGGATGGCAAAGAGCCTACTGGAGTGGGCACATTGCCACTTGCGCTCCCTAAAAGCAGCGCACATACCAGGCAAACTGAACCAGGGAGCAGACATGCTGTCTCGGAGCAACGTCCCCTCTGGCGAGTGGATGCTTCACCCCCAGACGGTTCGGAGAATATGGGAGATCTTCGGGAAGGCAGAGGTCGACCTCTTCGCCTCAGAAGACAACTCTCACTGCCCAATCTATTTTTCGAAGGAAAGGGATGCGCTGGCCCACGATTGGCCCAGCCTTCTCCTTTACGCTTTTCCCCCGATCGCTCTGATCCCTCAGGTCATCAGGCAAATCAGGGAACAAAGGAACAAAACCAACTATGGTTCTCAGAGATGTCTTAGCTGCTCACGGCAGCTCCATGGCCCATTCCCCTGAGACGGGACCTCCTCTCTCAGGCGAACATGACGATATGGCACCCCCAACCCAAGTTGTGGGCCCTACACTTATGGCCTCTCGATGGGAGCCTATGAACCTCCCAGAGGGTGTCTTAAATACCATTTCTCAGGCTAGAGCCCCATCCACAAGGCGCCTCTATGCCCTCAAATGGTCGGTTTTCACCGCTTGGTGTACAAACCGCGGTGAAGATCCATCCACATGTGACATATCTTCGATATTGTCCTTCCTTCAAGAGCTGTTGGATAAGGGTCGCACCCCCTCCACTCTTAAGGTCTATGTGGCGGCTATAGCAGCTTTTCATGCTCCTATAGACGGGATATCGGTCGTCAGGAACAACCTCGTTGTTCGATTTTTGAAAGGGTCTAGGAGGTTGAACCCCCCTCGCCCTTCTACGGTCCCTACGTGGGATCTGTCTACGGTTCTGAGGGCGCTCAAAGGGCCCCCCTTTGAACTGCTGCAATCTGCTGATATTCGACCCGTCACTAAAGACCGCTCTGCTATTGGCTTTGGCATCGGTTAAGTGAGTTGTAGATTTACAGGGAACCCCCCTCGCCCTTCTACGGTCCCTACGTGGGATCGGTCTACGGTTCTGAGGGCGCTCAAAGGCCCCCCCTTTGAACCGCTGCAATCCGCTGATATTCGACCCCTGTCGCTAAAGACCGCTCTGCTATTGGCTTTGGCATCGGTTAAGCGAGTTGGAGATTTACAGGCGCTCTCTGTGAGCTCCTCCTGCCTTGAATTCGGGCCTAACGACTCCAAGGTCGTCCTGAAGCTTAGGCATGGTTACGTACCTAAAGTGCTCTCTACTCCATTCAGAGCACAGGTAATCACGCTCTCTGCGCTCCCCCCCTTGCATGAGGACCAGGAGCAAAACCTGCTTGTCCTGTCAGGGCATTAAAAATCTACTTTGACCGCTCCGCCTCCTTTAGGCAGTCAGAGCAGCTCTTTGTATGCTTTGGTGGCCGCACCAAGGGGCTTCCGGTCACAAAGCAAAGACTATCCCGTTGGATAGTTGACGCAATAGCTCTTGCATACTCCTCATTGGGCCTTCAATGCCCCATCGGGGTCAGAGCACATTCCACGAGAGGCATGGCCTCATCCTGGGCATGGTCCAGTGGTGTGTCCATTGCAGAAATTTGTGCGGCGGCCGGCTGGTCCTCGCCGTCCACCTTTGTCAGGTTCTACAACCTAGACGTCCCTGCTTTGCAGGCTCAGGTCCTTTCTACTTAACTGTCTCTCTGAGCTCAAAACGCTCCAGGAAACATATCCCCGCCCTAAGACTGGATTTAATCCTTGCTGGGGTTCCCACGTCTGGGCTTAGCTTCCAGCACGCTCTCGGCCCTATCTAGTTCCGAGGCTGTGCGAAGCTCTAAGAACGATTATGTAAGGCCGGGCTCGACCTCTATGAGTTAGCCCATTTCTTTGCCTCCTCTTGACCCCGAAAAGAATCCGGGTCTCGGGCTATGGCCTGCTTCATTGTAGTTGATCTACAGCGCCAGAGCACATTCCACGAGAGGCATGGCCTCATCCTGGGCATGGTCCAGTGGTGTGTCCATTGCAGAAATTTGTGCGGCGGCCGGCTGGTCCTCGCCGTCCACCTTTGTCAGGTTCTACAACCTAGACGTCCCTGCTTTGCAGGCTCAGGTCCTTTCTGCTTAACTGTCTCTCTGAGCTCAAAACGCTCCAGGAAACATATCCCCGCCCTAAGGCTGGATTTAATCCTTGCTGGGTTTGACTATGTCTCAAACCCACTGAAGTTCCCACGTCTGGGCTTAGCTTCCGGCACGCTCTCGGCCCTATCTAGTTCCGAGGCTGTGCGAAGCTCTAAGAACGATTATGTAAGGCCGGGCTCGACCTCTATGAGTTAGCCCATTTCTTTGCCTCCTCTTGACCCCGAAAAGAATCCGGGTCTCGGGCTATGGCCTGCTTCATTGTAGTTGATCTACAGCGCCCCCTTCTGGACGCCCTGGACAATTACTTATAAGTCGTTCATCTGCCATAGCACGGTGTGATTAAATAGGTTCCCGTAGCGTCTAGCGACGCAGTACGAAGTGAAGTATCGAAAGGGAACGTACTCATTTACTAACGTAACCTCGGTTCCCTGAGATACGGGAACGAGTACTGTGTAGCTGGCCGTGCTATGATGCTACACGACTCTGTCGTCGCTTTAGTCGATATGAATCAGTGATCCTATGCCGAGCACCTGCTTATATAGCCAGATGCCCCGCCCATCTGGCGGGCTCGGGCACGCTGCTTCGCCATAGGCTCGTGCAGCTCCGCTGCGCCGTCATTGGTTCATTTCTGAAACAATGGCAGTGCAGATGCACTGCTGATTGAAAAAAAGGCTTCAGTAAATCGGAGAAAAGGAGTTTCCCGTAGCGTCTAGCGACGCAGTACTCGTTCCCGTATCTCTTTTTTTTTTTTCCTAAGTACGTTTATAAAAATTACGTAAATGTCCTAACTGAACCATGGCCTAATCCTGGTTTAGTCTAAATATTTTGCCAAAGCAACATTGTTTCAGTTCAGTACATCAAATTGAACTGATCAATGCGCTCCATTTAGCCTCGTTGCAATAAGTGAAATATGTAGAACCTACAATTTCAAAAGATGAACAGAAAATTTAATGTCAAAAAAATGTAGAACAAAAATTTATGTTATATTAGCAACTTGTTATTTCACATTACAAAAACAACATTTTTCTACCATAGAAACGTTGCCAAGTTACAGAACATGTTTTCTGTTTCTGATGCAGAAAAGCTAGTTGGATTATTGTAATTTTCTACACGGTGCTTGTCCTGCATCCACAATAAATCCCGATTTTATCATTTCTACTCTGGCTACCTATTAATAGCAATACTTAAAATAAATAAATAAATAAAAAATAATAAAAACTATTAGCTTTTAAGTTAAAAGGTCAAATTAGACCCTTGGGTCTCATTTTATTGGCACAGAAAGCCTCAAGTGGCATGCTGTTATTAGTGTTCTTTTTAAATGTTATATTTATTGTAAGTAATGGGGTTATTTAACATTTACATGAATTCGATGCACATTTATGAAATTTTTGCTTTCATTAGTTTAACTGAAAGTATATAGTTTAAGTGAAATCATTACATTTACAGTCATAGAGTTGCTATTATGTTGTCTTAGGACAACTTTGATTAACTTTTTTGATCCACTTCAAATGTTGACTACTGTATATTTATATATGTATATATATATATATATTTATATTTATATATCTTCATTTAAAATATTGGCAATTAAATATGTAAATATGCATAGGCCTTTAAAGGGGTCAAATGATGCGATTTAAATTTTTCCTTTCTCTTTGCTATTTGGGAAGATTTGCATAACGCCGCCCAAATGTTCACGCAAAGAAAGAAGGCGTAACTTTTATTCTCGCTGTAGTATTGTTGCTACACACGCCGCCGCCATGTCGTGAAGGCGCTGTGTGCTTCGTTGTGAAAGCGAAACTACTTTGTTTGGCCTTCCAAAAGAGACATGGTTTTATGTTTACGATGCAACGCAATGCGTAAAAAGACAGTATAAGTCATTATAATCCGTAATTATGTCCCCACTGGATGCAACAAATGCCTCGTTTATAATGGGTTTTATTGGTTTTGTCTCGTTGCTCCGGCCGGACAGGGCATCACAGTATAGTAAGGGCCGTAACATTTACATCACACGCTTTGAGGTATTCGGCCAATCACAACACACTGGATAGCTGGCCAATCAGAGCACACCTCGCTTTTCAGACCGATGAGCTTTGTAAAAATCGACGCATTTCAGAAAGGCGGGGCATAGAGGAGAAACAATAATGTACAGTATGTGGAAAATAATGTTTTTTGAACCTTAAACCGCATAAACACATTTCATTACACCAAATACACAAAATAATGTTTTATATTCTGTATGTCATCTTATCCCTTTTAATACTTTACATTTTGCGCTGAAACAACTAAATTAGCAAATGTTTCTCTTGATATTCTATAAGAACACCTTGTCTGATGCATCATCATCATGCACATGCTTATCATTTATCTAAATATGTTACAATGTCAAAGAAAAATCGCATTGTTCTTAGGGAGAGCATCTTCCACCACTCTACCCTACCAATATTGATTAGAAGCATACTTAGAAGGCCCTAAATGGTTTAGCTCCTGTGTATTTAACCGACATTTCACCTTAATCCATCACACTCTTTAAGGTCACAAAACAACAAAAATTTTGGTAGTGACTAGGATAGCAAAGTT
This sequence comes from Sinocyclocheilus anshuiensis, assembly GCF_001515605.1. NCBI lineage: Eukaryota > Metazoa > Chordata > Actinopteri > Cypriniformes > Cyprinidae > Sinocyclocheilus > Sinocyclocheilus anshuiensis. Next base: position 434,137 of record NW_015549683.1, on the reverse strand, counting down.
ACCTAATGGAGTAAGAGTGGTTTCACATTTGGCTCTTAAACTCTGTAAAAAATAGATTAGCCTTAAATAAATACATGACATTAACTGCATGAGTTATATTATCTTAGAACTGTACATTTCTGCCATTCATACATTACTTTGATAACAGATTACTCTTAATTGTAACATGGAAACATGCATTTTTAAAGATGCTTTAAAACAATGTATTGAAAAAAGTAAAAAAAATGTGAAACAAATATTTTTCATGAGCATTATTTTTAAATCTTGAAGGCGTTCTGTGCTATTGTCATTGCAGTCTGTTGTTGCAGCGGTCGAACGATATGACAGTAACTCACACAGACCACCTACAGCTCTTTTATATTTACTGCCTAATGTACATTGCATACAAAACTGAAAAGCGCCTTCATTTGATTGGCTGCCTTTCTGCAGCTTCCAGGAGTAATGGCACACAAGGATGACCCTTACTTGGATATGATGTATTTGTGAAATGAGTAGCATCTGCTTACCTGTGCATTACAGGTTTGCTGTTAGATCCAATATTATGTGCGGCTCCATCTTTCAATAACAGCATCTTTGTTCAAAGTCTTCATCACATTGTGACCAATTCACAACATAATATACACTAAAATGTGCCACTCAAACGGTTATGAATCTGGGTCCAAAAAAAAATAAAAAATAAAAATTTAAATGAGCCCCTACTAAACCGGATGTGACCCTTTTTACAACAATGCAGTCGTGCAAATAACTGAAATACCATTATTGTCATCAACCATGCTTTATTGACCTCCAATACTGAATGAGAGGACTGATTATTCTCAACAGTTTGGGTTAATAAACAACCAGTAAATATAACTGAAGCATTACAAGTGAACTCTGAAACAGTGAACAGGTTTAGCATCACGCTCCCGACCGCGAGGCCCTGCTAAAGGCACATTAAATCCTAACCAGTGAGATGTGCGCCATATACACTGAGGAGTGCCACTGCCGAGTGTTTCCCGCTTACCAACTACTGGTCGTTCTAGATGGTAGGCCACTTAAGAATTATTTTAAGGGCAAAGATTTCCTGCAAAAGTGCTTTGGGCAGATAAGAAAAACAAATTATTGGCTAGCACACAACCTATTTATAAATTAAACAGAGGAGCACAAGGTTCCGGGCAAGTAACACTCCTCGTAATTTACATAATCTTGACAGAGTGGGTGTGGCTAAGGGGCCTGAGTGGTGCCCAACCCTACGGCATTAGCATATGCCAATAGCAGGCTAATCACCTGCTTTGTTTCTAAGGTGAGTCGGGCTTCTTTAAGCCAGTCCTGCGCCACGCGTTGTGACGCGCCGCGAAGTTGGTTGACAAATTTAGCGGCTAGTTCCAGGTCGCCGCGCTCAATGCTGTAAGTGGCGTAGGCGAGCAGCCTGAACGTGTCGAGATCTTCGGGTGCTAGTTTAGCAGGAGGCGCTACTTGCTCCCTTTCAAACAAGAGGATGGACTGCAGGTAGGACAGGAAGTACTGGTACAGGCTGTTGCGCGTCTCGTCAATAAGCGCCACGCGTCGCGCGAGCCGGCGGATGTCGTAGAAACGCGCGCGAAGGGACGCTTCGCCGTAAATTCCTCGGCTCAGAGACTCTTCGGGAAGGGCGGAGGCCAACGCCTGAGCGAACTCGTTTTCTGCACAGTTCTCTTTAATGACACCCACAGCGCCCTCTAGAGGCTCAGTGGGGGAATCGGCTCCTGCGGACTTGAGCGTGTAGTTCAGAGCCTCTACAGAGAGCCACAACTGGTGAGCCTTACGGGCCTCCTCCTCAGCAATCACGTGACCTGGAGACAAGGCAAACACTTAATATTAAACAATCAAAGGTCAAACTGAGGATTCAAGAGTGCCACAATTGAATGTGACGCCATACGAATTTGGAACGGAAATTATTACAAACTGAAAGTATATGGATTTTTCGTCTTAACACTGTACAACACTGTACACTGTCTGTCTAGCTTTTTATAATGTATTCCGTTTTTTTTTTTCTCTCTCCATATGTCGGTCAGTTATATTATGATAGATTGTATGGAGACTGACAGTTTTTGTATATTTTTTTTGATTCTGTATTTCTCTGTATCTCCTCTGGATATATTTGTAAATTGCCAATGAAGTAAATGGTCTGTCACCGATTCATTCATTGAATTGATTAGATTAGTGTGTTGATATGTGAGGAACTGAATAGAAAAATGAACTGTTTCAATAGTATGTGAACACTGAGGAAGGTCCTGCGTGACTGAAATGTCTTTTGATTTTAATATGCACTGAGCACTTTTTTGCACTTTATAAGAATAAAAGAAGATTGCTAGTATCTCGGCATGTAATACTTTTATTTGGATACATAGCAAACGAATTTCAAGAACTGAGTTTTTTTTTGCTCTTTGATGGATTCTATTATTGACTTGAAAACGTATTACATGTGAATGGAACCAAGTGCAAGATCCTCCTTTTTTTCATTTCTGTTGAATGTGGTAAGACTATTGGTAGTTTAAATAGTTTGAGACTTACTGTCTATGGCCTCTTCGATGCCCTTTAGACGGGCGTAAGCTGCGTTCATGTCCAAAGTGAAGGTGTCCAGCTGTTCTTGAGTTAGTCTGCGGTAATGAGTTTCTTGCTCCATCATCTTACTGTTCATAATCTACAAAGAAAGAATTTAATCCATTTAGATAGACTTTATCAACTTTTTTCAATCTTGACTACTTTAGTAGAAACTGATGCATACTGCATCAGTATGTGCATACTGATGCACCAAAATACATTCTAACCAAAACTGAAAATAAATTTTAATAATGAATTAATCAAATGTATTTAACAATCATACACTCAAATAAAAATCTTGAGACTGAGTCATTAGGCAGTCTTTGTATCAATTTAAATAATATAAATATTTTTTCTACTCCAATTCATTGTTGAAAAATTTATATTTAAATGCTGGCTGTAACCAAAACTTGTTTCCATGACAGCTTTATTGGATACAAAGATTATTAATAAAGATACAGAAGTAAAACCTAAATAATATGTAAAATAGTAGTGCATATATTTAGTAAAATGCGTAGAAGCGCTAATTAAACGTTACATTTTCTGTTAATGACCTCAGCTCTCCAAAATGGTTTTGGTTGAAACTGAAAATGTATTTCCGTTTGCAAAATTTTGGTGCATCACTTTTAGTTAGTTTCTGTACCACTACCAGCACCAAACTGGTCAGTCAAATAGGTAGCACCATCTCTTTTTTAACAAGTTAACAAGTCCTTTAACTGTTACATTCTATCACAAATTCTATGTAGTTGTTAGTGCATGTAAGGGGCAGTGTTGGTACCTCCTGGGCCTCCTCGTGCAGCTCCTGCTCCTGAACCTTCAGCACGTCCCGCAGGTGATCTGTGTGTGCAGCGGCCTGACGACGCAGCTGTGTCCTCATCTCAGCCTCCATCACCTCACGCACCTCCTGAACCTGACACACACACGCGCGCACACACACACACACACACAAAGCTCTCAGCATCACAGCGCAGTGTGCAATTCACGTTTTAGAAAATGTATTTTTATATTTATTTATATTTAGGATTACGTTTATAATTATGTTGGCTTGAGAAAACTAACAGTGACATTCTATTTAAACCTACAATCATACTGAAACTAAAAAATCTGATTGTAACTCCTAGAGTTTTAAATCTACAACTACCAAACTCAGACCAGACTTTCAGACTGTTTTGACTCTGGTTGCTAAATCTTTTCTAACGGATTGGAATTATGGTTTTTCTAACCCAGATGATCAACTCAACTCAAGCAACTGTGCCAAGAAACCATCCAGAGGACCCTAGTAACACCATAGCAACTGGATTGCCCTAACAACTGCTCCACTGTTTGGTTGATGGACTTTTAAAAAAACAACTGATCTTAAAACTTTCAAGCTTTTAAAACTGCTTCAATTTTAAATCGCCTAACTGAACTTTGGCCAGGCTTTCTCAAGCCAACATCAAAGTTTTTATTTTATCTAGAGGTATATTTACATTTATAATTTTACATCTGTAATTTTACAAGTATATATTTTTTTATAAATGTATTAATATTCATTTAAAAAAAAATTGTACATTTTTACATACTCTTTTAAATCAAATTAAGTGTTCTTCACAAATAAAATCAGCAATAATAGATGGAAATTATATGGTTATATAATTAAGAACCTCCAAGACAGGCATAAATTCATAATCACTAGAAAACGATGGAATACAAAGACTATCACAAAGTCATTCGTAGGTTTGCATAAAAATACATATTCATGGTCTAATAGAAATGTAAGATTCAATAGGGCAAGTGAGAGTACAGCACACCTTCTTCTCCTGCTCGAGTCTCATGTCCTCTCGTCTGTGCTCCAAGGCAGAAGCCACGGCTCTCTCCAGCGCTTTCTGATCCTCCAGCTTCTGCTGCTCCAGAGCCACCTCAATGTGGATCTGCTCCCTCACCCTCTGCTCCGCCAGCTCACGGTTCAGCTGGTCGATGCGCCGGTGAGCGTGAGCGATCAGAGAGTTCAGATCATCTGCGCTCAGCTTTCCCGCTGAGAAAGAGCACAGAGCAGAATTACAGCAGTAGAGACATCACTGTGATGCATGTTATGACTGCAGCAGTTTATTATCATTTTACTATGTGGAAACTGAAAAAACGACTAGTAGGTGCCTTAATCATTTGGTCTTGAGGAAGCCTTACATAATTAGGTTGGTCTGCATTTTAAAGCTGGCATACTGGTATTTTTTACATTTTTAAATTTGTGTGAAATCTTTTGCTAAAAGTGTGTTTATGCTATCTGCTATCCTTCATTAAAATTATTTTGACTTGCTTTAATATATCGTTATCTAATGCAATGGCATTTTATATGTGACTTTTTTATATAAAATGACTTTGTTGTTCAAATGCTTCTTCAAGGCCAATAACTGCTTTGATATATTAAAACACATGGTTTATACAGTTAAATAAAAGTGAACAGAAATGCAAATCTAAAGACAAGCAAGGTTGAAAACTACATCAGAAGAATAGATGGCCTTCTAGTTTTACTGTGCTACATTGAAATAAATGTGTAACCTGAAAGTAGAGATGCAAGTCGATGAAACTTTTTCTTCAATTAATTTCATAATTTTTGGTGGTAATTAACATATTCAGTTCCTTTTTTAAGGAAAGAAAACAAAATGTGCAATTATTGCATTTGATTATTATTGTAAGATGTTTATGAATGATGCCATTTCACTAAGAAATCCTTTCGTTAACCCTCCCTACTGGGTTTAATTTACAAGTACATTTTCACTAATTGTCTTTCTCTATTTACTGAGAAACATCAGCTCTCTGCTCAATAAATGTTTTAACCATGTTAAAAAAAATTAACATTGTAAGACATTAATTATTCATATGCATTAACTTTGACAGTCCTACTAAAAATACACCAGATTTTAACCAGTTACATCTGACAAACACTCAAGGGAGGAAAAAACGTAGTCATAATACATGAGATCAATGACAGACATGCGGTCTGGAGAGTGACAGGAGTGTGTGAGATCTTACAGAGCCCCTTCCAGTTGGCCTGGATCTCAGGTGTGATGTTGGCGAGCTCCTGCTGGAACTGAGCTTTGGCTTCATTCACCAGCTCACTGTACTGAGACATGATCTTCGCCTCTGTCTGTGCCGTCTGCACCTGCAGAAGAGACAGACAACACCCAGGTGTGAGTTAAAGACTCCAGATGGGATAGGGTGATATGTCACCAGAGTCTCTGGGAGTTACAGGCTCAATTCTCATTTATATGTACTGGGTTCCTCCAAAGCACATTGACAGTCAGATTAAGATACTTGCCTTGGTTACTACTTTGTCCAGATCCACAATCATGCTGTGCAAGTTCTCCTCAGCGGCCAGGATTTGGGGTCTCGCTGCGTCAATCTTGGATTGTTTTGCACTGTTGATCACGCCACGCAATATTTCAAGCTCTCCTCTAAATACACACAAAACAGTATGATTAAGCACCTCTCTGTGTAGGGCTGAGCATTATAACAGTATATTCCATTCAACAGTAGAAATGGACAGTTGAGGACTGGAAAAAATATAGAAAAAACATAGTTAGGGGTCAGTTAGTTTTTGTACAAATTAAATTCTACTTTTATTAATCAAGCATGCATTAAATGGACCAAAGGTGACAGCAAAGACATTTATAATGTTACAAAAGATTTTTTATCTGAAATTAATACTCTTAATTTGAATCTTGTTTATCAAGGACTCATGAAAAAAAATGTATCACGATTTTCACAAAAATACATAGCAATAAAAAAAAATGTCAAAACTGATATTAATAAGAAATGTTTCTTAGGCACCAATTCAGTATTTTAAAATGACTTCTGGAGGATCATGTGACACTGAAGACTGGAGTAATGATGCTGAAAAGTTGCTGCTTTGCATCACAGAAATTAACTACATTTTAAAATATATTCAAATTTCAAATAGTTATTTGAAGTTGTAATAATGTTTAACAATGTATCACTATTTATACTGTGTTTTGATCAAATAAATGCAGCATTGGTGAGCATGAGAGACTTCTTTCAATCTTACATACCCCAAACTTGCCTAATTGACACTGGTTGAAATGTGTCTCGAAACTGTAATTTAAGATCTGTCAGAAGGAGGTCTCACTTGGCTTTGAGCAGGGCTTCTTCAGCCTCTTCCATGGCTCTGGTCCTGTCACTCAGAGCCTCATTCAGTGCTTTCCACTGAGTGGACTTCTCATCTGGAGGAGTCTGAACACAAACACATGACAATGTCACGAGCAGCAGAAAATCAGTGCATAAAAGCTGAAATCTCAATTCAGTCATTTGCAATATAATGTTCAGGCACGCGCACAGACAGAGTTACAGATGCTCGAGCACCTGCACTTCTTCCATCCATGCCTCCCTGACCAGTCATCATCGGTGATGGCTCAGTAACTGTTAATTGACACTGGTTGAAATGTGTCTCGAAACTGTAATTTAAGATCTGTCAGAAGGAGGTCTCACTTGGCTTTGAGCAGGGCTTCTTCAGCCTCTTCCATGGCTCTGGTCCTGTCACTCAGAGCCTCATTCAGTGCTTTCCACTGAGTGGACTTCTCATCTGGAGGAGTCTGAACACAAACACATGACAATGTCACGAGCAGCAGAAAATCAGTGCATAAAAGCTGAAATCTCAATTCAGTCATTTGCAATATAATGTTCAGGCACGCGCACAGAGTTACAGATGCTCGAGCACCTGCACTTCTTCCATCCATGCCTCCCTGACCAGTCATCATTGGTGATGGCTCAGTAACTGTTGTGTTTGCCCAAAACTTTGGCAAAATTTGTCAATGCTGTGAATTTAAACCATTATTAAAACATCTAAATACAGCCTGCCTAACTTGGGCAACAGCTCTCCATTAAATTTAACAACAAGCAAGCTAGTCTGGCATTGACATAAAATACCATTGTGCAAGGTCAGAAATGTCAGCCAAAATAATAAAAGTACCTCAATTCCGCAATCAAGATATAAATTGCCCCTTTTAGGAGTTTTTGTTTTTATGTTTATAACATAATATAGTTAAGCAACATCAAACAAGCAAGAGTGCCATTTTCCTGAATATCAGCACGATTGTAAATCCAACGTTCATTGTATACAATGTTCAATAAACAATAAATTAATTATATTAACTGACCATTTTAGACACAAAATTGTAAATTTGGACTGTTTTTGCTCAGATTCACCAACCAAATAATTCCAAACAAAGCAGAACAGTTGTTTCTCAGCAACACAGAGAGGTGTTTTTTCCTTGAATGAATTAGCTGATATAAATGAATTGGTTGAATGAACGATTCTGTGATTCACATTAAGCCTTCCCGCCACCTACTGTCAGTTTAAGCTTCATAAATAATAGTTTTATATAGCATTTCATTTTTTTTTTGTAACAGCATTTCATATTTCTGTACTCAAAATGTAATATTTAAACCAATCTCAAAAAATTACTTAAGCAACTGTAATTGCAGTGTAAATTGATTTGACAAATGGTAAGATGGATTTTGTTGATAATGATCTCATTTGATTGGCAACAGCCCTATAGTCTATAGTGTTAAGTAATTAAAATATGTTCAACAGAGTGTAACTTTATTATGGATAAGTATTTATGAGAGGCGGTGCCTTTTTTTTTTACTTGAGCACCTGCCCCCCAAAATGTCAGAGGTCACCATGCCAATGCTAGAGCATTCTTGGTGGTTGCTGGTGCTAAGGTGTTTTAGCACATTGCTACAGCAGTGTATCCCAAACCTGAAGCCCCCCACCACTGCATATTTTGGCTGTCTCTCTTATCTAATACACCTGATTTACCTCACCAGCAGAATGGGGGTTCAAATGATTATGTGTGTGTGTTTACCTGCGAGTCCATGGCTTCTTTGAGTTTGTTTGTATGTGTAGCAATGGCTGTCAGCACAGCCTCCTGGGCTCCGATGGCCTGCAAGGTGGTCTTAGCGGAGCTGCCCAGACTTTCCTCCAGTCCAGCAGTCAGAGCTGAGACACACACAAACACTCACAGTATACACAAATACATGTTTTTAGGCACTAAAAAGGAGACGGGAACTTATTGGGGAAAAGAGCGAGAGCCTAATTAGGATAAGGCAACCTATAAACCTGTAGAGTGGTTCTATATTAACTGGTTCATGTCACCCACCTGCTAAAGCATCCTGCTCAACTTTATCCTGCTGAGCCAGTCGAGCTGACACTTCCTCTGCTGGCCTCTCCTTCAGTGCAGGCTCATGATGATCCTTACTCTCTTCACCTACACACACACACACACTGAGCTATTCCAGCGCCATGAGAAATAAGTTTGCTGTCTGAACCAAAATAAACACTGGGTGATGTGAAACGATAAATATGCCTTTGTAGTGCACTGTCTTCGCTGGTTGCATGCACAATGTAAACAACATCATCTGTGAACGAATGTGACCCTGGAGCACAAAACCAGTCTTAAGTCGCTGGGGTATATTTGTAGCAATAGCCAAAAATACATTGTATGGGTCAAACTTATTGATTTTTCGTTTATGCCAAAATTCATTAGGATATTAAGTAAAGATCATGTTCCATGAAGATATTTTGTAAATTTCCTACTGTAAATATATTCAAACTTAATTTTTGATTAGTAATATGCATTGCTAAGAATTCATTTGGACAACTTTAAAGGTGATTTTCTCAATATTTAGATTTTTTTGTACCCTCAGATTCCCGATTTTCAAATAGTTGTATCTCGGCCAAATATTGTCCTATCCTAACAAACCATACATCAATGGAAAGCTTATTTATTCAGCTTATTCAAATCTCAATTTCGAAAAATTGACCCTTATGACTGGTTTTGTGGTCCAGGGTCACAAATGATCGACTGATCAGGTCTTTTTTTAGTGAATCCGTAAAAAAAGAAACCAAACTTAGTGGTCAATGATCAATAATCTGAATCAGTTTTGACAAGCCAAACTGATTCATAACCTGATATATTTGTTCGTTTTCAGATGATTGGTTCTCATGAGGCTAGCAATCCAGCATAGTTGGCACAGAGCATTACAAATGAGGATACGCATTTGTTAGTTACTGGAAAAGAAGTAAAGTAAAAGTAAAGAACTCAACAAACACACAATGAACAGAACATGTTAGCACGTGTCACATGATAGAACTGTGCAGAAGGATGGACAGGGAACCAGAGTTTGAGAGCATGCAGAGAGGAAGAGACACGGATGCCATCTGCACAACAACTGATGTGATGAAGACAAACAGGCTCTGGATCAGTTGTTAGAAGCAGAAGACTGTGTAAATGATCCAGTGCTGACCTGCCGCCGTGTGGCCAGGTGGGCTTTCGTCACTTGTACCCGGCGCAGGCACAGATGGCACCTCGCCGATAGCCGAAATAATATGAGCTGCCTCTGCTGAGGCTTCTGCAACAACAGTAGGACTCCATGAGAAATATAGATCACAGATCAGCCTCAGTGCATCAGTGATCAAAAGTGACACAACTTTACAGTAAATTAACTAGTACTGCCTGTGATCCTTTGCATATATAGGTTCAGGATATGATTAGACATTCAGCTGATGGTTGTGTATCTGCTTCAACTGTGAAATGATGCATTCGGTGTCTTCCCTACTATATAGTAGGTGAAAAATGAATCAGCTGGTATATGAACTGAGCAGTATGTCTGAATTAACAGCAAGTAAAAAGCACCCAGATGACCTACTACTTACAGCGAGCTCACTTACCATCCCATGTACTAAAGTAAGTCCAGATTTCATTCATATTACACACATTCAAACTATACTGATATACATATTTTTAGCTGTCACATAGTTTATTCCTCTTTAAATGTAGTAACTACAGTATGTGACTTAGGAGGTAGCTCCAGTTTTTCTTTGGTTTCACTGACTGTAATATTAGGGCAAAGACTGATTCACACCAAGAGTAAATATTTATGTGACTAATGCCGAGTTCACACTGCACGATTTTAGTTGATTTTTATGTCAGCAGGTTGAAGCGACCCCAATAACGTGATATTTAGGCCCTGGAATGTGAATTGTACCAGAAGAACCCCGCCAAAAAAAAATTTATTTTACCCCCCAACGCGATTTTTACTAGGGGACCCCCTCGAAAGCAATTGGGCTATTTTCAGGCTAGTTTTGAGTAGTAATTGGGCGGGTTTTGTAGCGAAAACCTGGCAACCCTGCACCAGACAGAGCTGTCGGCGATTCTTCCTATTGTGAAGTCATGCAGTGTGAAACCCCGTCGCCGATCCATCGTGCAGTGTGAACACAGCAGCGACTGAATGCTACCCCAGATAGTCACGCAGTGTGAAAACAAAGGCGATCCGACGAGTTTGAAAATCGTGCAGTGACAGATAGATATATATGGGCCAGACTGATAGTTAATTATTTTTAAATACTCAGCAGTGGCTGACCAGTCGGATGCTTAAGAGATGTGTTGGTTCTGAAAATCTACCGACAAATGTCAAACCAACCTACATGTCAATCACTAATTAATATGTATTAATATTTACACTCTAGTATTATTATATTATTATTATGAATGATGGTATTATGATGAGAAACCTGTATTAGTGGACCACTAAACAACACTTTTAATTTAACCAATGCATTCGTTTTTTTTTTTTACAAAGTTTAAAAAAGAGAAAAAAATAACCAATAGGTTTTGGTGCCTGTGTCCGGACAGGTAGAAAACTGTCAATGTAGCAAGTCTTCAACATAATCATATAAAACAATAATAATTAAACCAAACAAGAGGAACAAAAACAAGTGATCACATATAAAAAAAGACATGAAACAAATTGTTTTAAATGAAATGTGTTAAACATATTTAACTTTTTTTAATTTACAAATGGCCGCGCCCATTTTTACGACAAGAAAAAGGTGGATACATAAAGATTTTATTACAACATCTGAAATATGATTGCTAATTGTTAACCTCAATTATTGGCATAATGCTACAATCTATTATAATAATATAGCAGTGCATTAAAGCGAGTAAAATTTGAATGATCAAGTTCCTGAGTGTGTTTTATTTCATTCTGGTGTGAACAGGCCTTAATTCATGTAAAGTGGTAACACTACTTCCATGAAGATCAACCAACTAAAACTTTCAGTTCTAATACAATGGCATCCAGACAAGGTTAGGATCACGTGTTCTTGGAAAAATGATAATTCTTGATTAAATGTGTCTGTCTTTGTGACAACACCAGTCCCCTAAATGTTTACCTACTAAATTTCTATGAAGGTCAGTAGTACATCATGAAGTTGTTTTTTAATTTTAATGATCATGTATTATATACAGATCTGTGAGCCTTGAGGTGCAGTCACAATTTCTGTCGTTCAGCTAAATTACTGTGTAAGCTGTGCTTCAAACATCAATACACTTCTGACAACAGGCAATGGATCTTTTTGTTTTTTGCACATGGAATTTCACTAATATGTCTGCAACTGTGAAGTGCAGCTGTTGCACATCTGAAATGCATGTGAAGATGTTTGTGAGTCTCACTCACCCTCGAGTGTCTGTGGGGTTGGTGCCGGTGCTTCCTCTACAGCAGGTGGAGCTTCCACAGGTGCTGGATCGGACTTCTTGGCTTTAGCTTTAGGCTGCTTGGACTCCTTAGATGCTTCTGACAATGAAGAGATTTGCAGGGGTTCGATCTTTCCCTATATATCAAAAAAATATCTTAAATTACTTGACATCACTGAAGGCATGCATCAAAGACAGACAAAGGAAAAGTGAAAGTGATTGTAACTCTTACTGGTTTCTTCTGTAAAGGGACGAGTGGAGGAGGGGGTGGCCCAAGTGCCATCTCAAACAGTTGATCTGAGTACGGAACGCTCTTCTCTATATTTGCCCGAAACTTCGGGTCCCATTTGGCATAAAGGATTGTACTGCCAAGACCACCACCGACCGTTAAAAGGCTAGCCGCCACTATTTTCCCAGCATTAGATCTGCAGAACAAAAAGACCATATTTAAGATGCATTTGACGGTCGGTTTTTTTCTTCCACACACACACCAGACCAATGTCAACCTAACATTCATTTAAAGATGTCTAATGCATTATGTGGTAAAACAAAATAATGCAAAAACACTCAACTTTTTAAAATAAACAAATCAGCAATATCATTGTAAGCTTGTGTGTTTAAGGTTAAATTCACAGTTTGATGTCATACCCAGAGTCTCCAGCCGTGGTGTATCTGCGGCAGTGCTGCAACGGATGGGCCTTCACTTTCCCCCACACACATTGCTGCAGAGAAACAAACAAACAAATCATAATCTCACATGCACTACAGCAAAATATACTGCATCATAAGCTGCAGTATTAAAAGTAATACTTTCTTTTTACACTGACCACAACCACTGTTTCACATCAATTAATAATAAACAGCCATTATTTCAGATGTAAATGCTGTTCAGTGAAAACAGGTTTCCAATGTTGCTCTTTTTGTGACTTTAAAAACCAAACAAAAAATTGTGCATTCTCAAAACATGATTATCATCATCATCACTGTGGATCAAGCATCCAGTAAAACACAATAAACAACAATGAATGAATGAACGGCTGACCCCAAACATTAGATTGTTTCTTCAGTGCCTATAATAAGACGGTTTAAAGTATAGCAGCTGTTATACATAGCATCGATCATTCATTAGACTAATTTGCATAAAAGCACCACAGTAGACAAGAAGGCAGCGCTTGTGTGAGGAGACTTTCTGAACTTCTCACCGGCGGCAAGGTCACGTCCTTCCATTGGACAAAACCAATAAACAGTTCACGGTGTGTACCGGGTGTAGCTCTTTGATAAAATGTTTTACGTGAACAAGATTTCGGTTAAATGCTATTAAATATAAATAAAGGTGAATACATTAAAATGAAAGATTTTCAGACAGCTGTTAGCTAGGTTGGTTATCCGGGCGACAGAAAATATGAATCATACACAGCCCGCCCATATTTACGCTAGCGCACATGCTGGATTTCTATTCGTGGAGGGAGGCGTCACTCTCGTAAATGTGAAATATCATTGGTTCGAAGAATCTGCCAATCACACTGTGACCGCCTCTTTCGACCCCACGTTACGTCGTTGACGTAAAGCAGCATTCTATCCTGGTGTGCCACTTAAACGGCAAATAATAACGTCTCAACAAATGAAAGTATCAACTCATTAAGAAGTTTAGTTGAACATAATCACCGGTTAATTAAACAAACATTACAGACCCTATTATAATCCGTAATTGTACGATACGCGTAAGAAACGTCGGGCCTCGCTGTGGGTCACTGAATGACCGCTCTAGCAGAATACAACTCACCCGCGCTGCTGCATGTGCCCCTTTCCAACAGACGCGCAGCATGCTTGCCTCTTATTCTGGATGTTGGATTTCAGACTACAAATATGCCACCGGTTTCAGCAAAACATTATAAAAGTGATCAACCTCGACACACTGTAGATTAGCTCCAGCACTGGTGCACGCAGTGACAGAGCAACGCACGCGCGATAGGCACGCCCAACGTGATACATACGTCATTAGTTCATAGAAAAACAATATTCAGTTTAAAAATGATTTCCTTCATTGACTTGGTCCTTGTATGCAATGATCCATATTCTTCTATTAATAATTTTTTTGCTCAAATTATAGAAAGCACGTGTCATTCGTTGATGGTGCATACTATAGTTAGTTTGTTACTAATGTAAAATACAACTAAGTGATCAAGTGTAAATTCTTTTTGTCATGTTATTTTTATTTTATCGTTCATATTAATTTTCATTTTGATGACAGTGGTAAATGTTAAGGCAAATGTCACGTGAGATCGCTTTTCCCCCAAACCCCCCAAAAATCTAAAGTAAAAATATATTTTGCATATCCGCACTGTGGCATTATTTTCAGCACAAATAAGCACATTTCCCGCAAATTATGTAAAATACTGTAGCCACATTCGCATTACTGTAATATTAAAAAATATATGTGACCCTGGACCACAAAACCAGTCATAAGGGTCGATTTTTTAAAATTGAGATTTATACATCATCTGAATAAATAAGCTTTCCATTTATGTATGGTTTGTTAGGATAGGACAATATCTGGCCGAGATGCAACTGTTTGAAAATCTGGAATTTGAGGGTGCAAAAAAATCAAAATACTGAGAAAATCGCCTTTAAAGTTCTCCAGATGAAGTTCTTAGCAATGCATATTACAAATCAAAAAATAAGTTTTGATATATTTACGGTAGGAACTTTACAAAGTATCTTAATGGAACATGATCTTTACTTAATATCCTAATGATTTATTATGTGCTCCAGGGTCACATATAAATAGAAAAAGCAAAAGCACCTCAATAAACTTCATTAATACCTGTAGTATCATATTTTATTATATTTATTTCTATTTCTATTTGATATGGCCAATTATTGTAAGAGACGCAAGGCGAAAGTGCAAGGAAGACTCCTGCATCTTTAATATGTAATGACCAGTGTGCGTTACTTGTAATGCGTTACCCCCAACACTGGTAATGACTACAGTTGTGTTGATTATGTGTGGGCTAACTCATGTTTACTTACCATTTTAGTTTAAAATGTTAGTGATGGAACGAAACTGAGAGGATCCAGGTGTACCACTGGTGAAAAAAAATGGACTTTATTGAATTGAACGCAATTACAGGTTTAAGTTCCCAAATCACTTTTAAACTCTGACAAACAGCAAAAGTCAAGGGGGTAAATTCTTTATTAGTGTTAGTGGCAAAGTGCTGTTCAGAAATAAACAAATTAACATGCTCCAACAAGACAATAACTTAAATTGCAGATGGAGCCTTTAAGAATTGCATGTCAATGCCTAAGCCATTTTCAATTGTGCACAGGGCAGTTTTGTTATGTAAAGCTATTCTTCTTTTAAAAAAAAAACAATGACATGCCCAGACGGATAATCCGTTATATAAAGACTCACAAGTCTTCAATTCCCCAATGACTTAGTGTAGCTCAGTTTTAGACAGATTATTCACATATTTGGAGACACACTGAACACAAGATGTAATTCTCAAGTACAGGAACATATAGATTCTCTTCTGTCTGATTGGGATGTATGATGAGTGCTACAACAGAAACTTTTCAACCATATGCACTGAATTTACCTTTTGCATAATTGCATAATTTAGCTTTTAAAATCTATTATTTTTTTATCTACGTACAAGGTACAGTGGTGTGAAAAGGTGTTGGCCCCCTTCCTGATTTCTTATTTTTTTGCATGTTTGTCACACTTGAATGTTTCAGATCATCAAACAAATTAAAAAAATAAGAAATCAGGAAGGGGGCCAACACTTTTTCACACCACTGTATATATGACCCAAATCAAGTTTTTCCCATTAAAAAAAAAGATTGAAAAAAGATTGGGAAGTATGAATTTAATAACTGTGCAAGTTAAAACCACCAACAAAAACCCAGGAGCCAATGTTATGAATCTAAAGAATAAAGATGAACACATCAAGTTGTCTGTTTTTTTTTTCTGAACTTCCAGGTGGGCAGGTTCTTGATGTAGTCTATTGGAACCAGCGGGCGAAGCCAGAGGTCTGGGAATGCCAATCTTTCCAAAAGGAAATTGGGATCGTCGTCCCAGTCTGACTCAAAGTTCTGGAACGAGGCAATGGGATGTACCAAGTAGCTGGTGTACCAATCCCAGAGACTTGACAACCACTCTAGGTTGTTTGCGTTTTGGTCTTCGTTGCTACATCTTCTTTTCTTCTCAAAGTAGTCGATGAGAAGGCCATGGGCTAGATAAGTGCTGAGGAAGAGAGCTGGGTGAGAAGAATAGAAGGTCCAGTCGGCCCGGACCCAAGAGGCAATAGTAGTGGTGTCTGCGTAACGCAACAGTTTCAGGCTGTACTCATAAAAGTTATCCAGGTATGGAAGCTGAAGAAAACCAAGGATGGGCAGCCAGGAAATGATGAGTAAGGAATTATAAGTCCCTAGTGTGCTGATTAAAACCACAAAGCGTTTTATGGTGGCTCCCTGTGTAATGAAAAGGTCCATCCAAGCCATTAGATTGACCATAACCAAGCTCAAAATGAACAAGTCATTGACTTCTGGTTGTACGGACCGAAGAAATGCATCCATGGCATGCAAGGAAATGAATTCCCCGGTGCTATTGCCGTATCTGTAGATGCCTTCTGGTGTTTTGAGGATGTATGAGGGCATTTGCTGCACCCCAATCTCGTCCAGACAGGTGGTGTTGTCCCAGTTGCGCACGTCGACGAAGATGAACTCGATGCGCCCCGTGAATTTGATGCTGAGAGCTGAGAAAAACGACGGGGGCTGAAGCAGTCTGGCGAACAAGAACATCTTCACTGGCTGCTTTTCCATCTGATACCAGTCATCCATTAATTGCTCAGAGAAACGTATGGTTTTGATGCGCGAGGCAACATGCGCAGTCATCCATTTGAAGATGTGCTCTGTTTCGATGCGCCTGCCATTGTACTCCTTCAACATGACCTTCCCTTTGGATGCATTGGTCTGCGGGACAGACATGATGAGGGTGGACTTCATCCAGCCCCGTTTTTGGCAATACCTGACAAGGGGGAATAAAAACAACATTTTCAGACAATGACACATCTTCTATGCTTTGAATTTGATTTGAAATATTTTGAATTCATTCATTTAAATTTATTTACATATTTCTTGTGTGGTTTAAAGTAGAAGAAAAAATGTCCTGGGGTCAGAATGAAGGAAGAGCATCTCATTAAAACTTTGTCATTTTGCAAAATCTCTTAATTGCTTATTTAAACATTAATGAGTGAAGCTATTTGGATTGGAATTATAATTCCTATTTTAAAAACTTTTGTCCAATACATAAAAGTGAGGGTGGTGTAAATGTAGGAATTTTTTTTTTTATCGAAAAGAAATGTATTAGGAAATTATATTACAAAGAGAACCCCTGCAGACCCTCAATATATGATAACGTGTCCAGTTTATGACATGGCAAAATCAGTTCAAGTTTGAAAAATGTTAGAAAAATCCAGGTGTCTGTGAAAACAATGATTACTACACCATTATGTAAAGTTACTACTTGTTGATTTTGTTTTAGAAAAAAAAAAATTAACATGAATATATAAATATAATTTCTTAATTTCTAAGAGCACGCAAATACTTTATTTATTTATTTTTTTTTAGAAATGTATATGGAGAATGATATATAGTTTTAACATTTTGTAATAAAAAATAAAAAAACACATTTGGGCACATTTCCCATTTCAAACATGCCATTCTTGGTTGATCAGCTCACAGGAATGTGAATAACAGCCTACTTTCAGTTGTTACAGGTGTACTGCTGAACATAAATTGAGTCTTTCTTACCTTGAGTCACTCGAGCAGTTGAAAGTGCCTGTTCGAATGCCAAACTGAGAAACTTTCTGTACCATTTTGCCCCAGTTGGCAGTGCTCAACAGTGGATTTCGATCTTGGGCTATTACCTAAGAAGTAGAAAATTAAGCATTTGTATATGAAGTAAAAGTATTTAATATATATTTTATGCATTATGTAAACAAAAACATGTCTTTAAAAGTACCACACATGTCTATTTTGTGTACAATACATTTAGGATGCATAAATTTGGGATAATGGCTAATAATGATAATGGATCATTTTGCTGCAGCAACTGATACTAAACCCTGTTGGGTTCTATGCTCACACAAGCAGACATCTTAATGTGTGTGAGGACAGGACAGAGACATTACATTTCATTGAAATGAGTAGGTTGAGTAGGCAGTGGTTTCAGTTTCTGTACCGCCTCACTAAAAATGAAACTTCTTTAACTATTGTCATGCCCTCATCTCATTCAGACAGCAACAATAAAATCATAACAGCAACATCTATCAGAACTCAATTTCTTAACTGCACAGAATGTCAGTTCTGAATGATATGCGAGTAAATAAATAATACATTTTAGTCATCCATTTTTGGGCGAGTTTCTCACATTTAGATAGATATAGGGTTAATACTAACCTGAACTAACCAGATACCATCTTTAGTGTCTTCCACTAATTCATAAAAGTGCATTTCTCCATTGAAAGTGGTGCTGGAGTCAGATCCCACTTGCTCCTTCTCATTCTTGAGAGCGGAGTAGAGCTCCCCTTGCATCAGCTCCCCTTCAAAAGCAAACATTGCATGATCATGATCAAACTGAATTGTGCATCAGCGTATACGTGTCAATGAAAGTAAAGAGCTTGTTTGAAAATCATATTTCCCATGTTACAAAAACTGCATTCTTCCATCTTAGAAACATTGCCAAGCTACGAAACATGATACCTGTTTCTGATGCAGAAAAGCTAGTTCATGCATTCATGACCTCTAGACTGGACTATTGTAATGCACTGCTAGGTGGTTGTCCTGCATCTTCAATAAACAATCTACAGGTAGTCCAAAATGCAGCGGCTAGAGTCCTTACCAGGTCAAGAAAATATGATCATATTACCCCAATTTTACAGTCTCTGCACTGGCTGCCTATTAAGTTCCGTATCAGTTACAAAATATTATTACTTACCTACAAGGCCCTTAATGGGTTAGCTCCTGCGTACCTAACTAGTCTTCTACCACGCTACAATCCATCACGCTCCCTAAGGTCGCAAAACTCTGGACTTTTGGTAGTACCTAGGATAGCAAAGTCCACTAAAGCAGGTAGAGCTTTTTCGCATTTGGCTCCCAA